>NW_008586064.1:0-3403 GCF_000691845.1 Merops nubicus | reverse complement strand
CCTCCCTCACTCCTGAAGCCCCTGCACCCTGCTTTGCTGTTTCTCCAGTCAAACCCACCCTTTGCCACCCACCCCCAGCTGTTTCTATAAAACACTGCCTTATTTTAAAAACACCACCAAAGAAGGCTTGACAAGCTTTGTTTAACTTGACATACTGTAAATATTATGGTGGAAACGAACCAGCTCCTTGTATACACACAATTTAGTTCAAACCCACCAGCTTCTCACCCCTACAGCTGAGCTCTGACCACAGCATCCCCTCCTGAGACTGCTGGAGCTCCTCAGCCCTGCCCCTTCAGAGGGGACAACCACCAGGCAACTGCTTTCCTCAGGTCTCCACCTTCTCTTCTCTGAGCAGGACCAAGTTCTGCCTCCTCTCCTTCCCCTGGGAGAAGGGTGTACTTCAGGGAGCTGCTGATCAGCCCTGCACCTCCTCAGAGGACTGGAAAGACTGTGGGCACAACTGCCCAAACTCCCACAGCCCCATTTGCAAGAGCCTCTGTTTTTTGTGGAAAACACCACGATTAAATGAGTGGAATAAGGGCAAGATGGGTGAAACTTTATTTTTTGTAAGCAGCCATGAGAAGCTCCAGTGAAACCCTGCACTGGTGTCTTCACAGTGACAGCAGGCAACTGGAGAGTGTATTTTTAAGTCATCTATCAAAGTTGCTTTTGTTTATATTTTCCCATCAATCATTTCCCATGGAATATTTACCAGCCATTCTATACCCAGATGTGGGGGATTAAGAGCTTCAAAAAATTAAACCTCCACAGATTAAATGCTTTTGATCGTGAGAGTTTGCTTCTCTTGTTTGTTTTTAATTAGGAGGCTAGATTGTTAACGCATAATATCCTGTTGCTGTGCCTCCACAGAATAACAAACAGTCTTCTGGCCACGAGTAAGCCAGTGAAACCCCACGCAGACAAAAAGTGGTGTCTGAGCACGCTGCAGGCACATCTGGGTGTTCTTCCTCTCACCCATTTTACATCATCCATCACTCAAACTCCCACTGCAATCAATAATTGGTTTTGTTTAAGGAGCAAAACTAATAGTACTGGTATCATCCCTTCATGGTTTGTTGTTTCATCTCAGCAGATCCCACTGGAATCTGATGATCTTCCCACTGAATCTGATGATCTTCCCACTGGAATCTGATGATCTTCCCACTGAATCTGATGATCTTCCCACTGAATCTGATGATCTTCCCACTGAATCTGATGATCTTCCCACTGCCCTGCTGATGCTCCTGGAGCAATCTGCACCAGGCAGGGCGAGCTGCAAAGCTGACTACAAAGCACAACGAAACCCAAAGGCTCCTACTCCAGCCTGGCTTTGAATCAGTGCAAATTGTTACGGAGTTACAAGGAGATTATCTGCAGGGTTCATGGGTTTTAGTGGAACCCCACAGAGCTGCTGTCAGATCACTCAGCTGCTGCACGCTCAGCATCGCCCTGTCCACCACCAGCTCAGGGAGCAGCAGGGCTCTGGGCAGGAAACCAGTCCCACCAGTGCCAGCCTGCCCCACGCCCAGCACGCCACTGAGACCCCGCTGCTCTCGGGGTGGTTTTGTGAGGAGGAGGCTCTCAGCCCATACCAAGGGTAGCACCCAGCTCAGAGGCAATAAGACATCTGCAAAGCAAGAATGGGGGTGTGGTGCTGCTCAGCCCATGCTGTGAGTTATCCAGGACATGCCTCCAAGGGACATCCACCCAAAAATGTTTCTGCTAGTTCATCTTCAGCCTTCCCCAGGGAGAGGTCACCAGTACCCTGCCAGTGCCTTCAAATGAACTGATCAAGACCCCAGGTGTAAAGCAAGCATTCAACAATATGACTAGGATTCATGTAACTCAAATAAAGAGGTTTGCTTGTAAGAACATGAAGGAAAACACAAGTATAAAAATGTTTAAAATCCAGCTTAAAAATGAAGCTGTGTCAGAATTAGGGATCTTATTTATCCCAACAGTGAATAACTACTGGAAACACAGCAATTTATGGGCAGGTGATGCCCGTGCCCACAGCAGATCTTTTTCACTGTAGTTATTTCTTTGCTCAGGTTCTTCTTTGCCTAAATTCCCCTCAGCTTACTACTGCCTTCTAACAACCTAGTCTTGCTTCCAAAGACAATGTTTTATCACAGAGATCAAAATCCACCACTTCTAGGATCTCCAAACGGGCCAAGACAAGCGGGTCCATCTAGACAAGTCCTTTGTACCCAGCAAGGAGTCACTATGAGAAGCTGTGAAACCACAGAATGTTTTGGGTTGGAAGGGACCTTTAAAGCTCATCCAGTCCAACCCCCTGCAGGGACAGGGACATCCCCAGCTAGAGCAGGGTGCTCAGAGCCCCGGCCAACCTCCCCTGGAATGGTTCCAGGGATGGGGCAGCGACCACCTCTCTGGGCAGCCTGGGACAGTGGCTCGCCACCCTCAGTGTAAAAACATTTATTTCTCTCTAATATAAATCTCTTCCCTTTTATTTCAAAACCATCATCCCTTGTCCTGTCACAACTGCTCACAAGTCTGTCCCCACCTTTCTGACAGGCCCCTCTAAGCTCTTCAAGGCCACCAGAAGGTCTCCCCAGAGCCTTCTCCTCTCCAGGCTGAAGGACCCCAACTCTCTCAGCCGGGGCTCCCAGCAGAGGAGCTGCAGTGAGGACCCAGATCAGTCAGGAGTAAATCAGGGGCTGCTGTCAGCTGGAGGCACAACAACCAACGTGCCAGCACAGCTTCATCTCCTTCCAAACCAATCGTGTCTCCAACCCACGGTGACATTACCACCTGCAAACTACTCCACACTCCATCATAATTCATCATCTGGGATATTGGAGATTTTTAATTAGCTCTTCTCTGTTTCTAAAGAGAAATTCCTACCACAAGTAAAAATCTTTATAATTACTGGTGAGTCAAAGAAAGGTAAAAAAGAAAAGCCTCCCAATCAGTGAAGTCATTAAATGATTGAGATGATAAAAGAATGAAGAATCTGACAGATTAAACAGTTCTTGAGCAGACATGTCAGCTTCAATAATTTTAAAGCATTAGGACTGTCAAGCTTTCAAAATAGGAAAGATTGTATCTTTAGAAAACAAGGTTCTGCTAATTGGCATGCATGAAAACCTAAATTGAGCCTAACCCTCAGTGATTAAAGGCTTTTTCTGATTAGGGATATCTGAAAGCAGCTCCATCTGTAGGGCTGAGGCTCCCGCTGTGGACACCAGTCAGTCCTGACCTGCACAGGCCCCTGCAGCAGCCACAGCTGGAGAGCAGCACCGAGGCCAGGGAGGGCTGGGGGCTCCTGGGGATTTTACCCAGCTGAATGATTCCAGGATCTTACAGTCACCAGCCTGCCAGGGACTGCTGCAGCCCACCAGGGATGCTCCACGGATTTCTGAGGCAACAAAGATCA
>NW_008586063.1:0-26597 GCF_000691845.1 Merops nubicus | reverse complement strand
GAGAAAACGGAGCTTTAGAAGAATTCGGCAGCGGTTTGCCCAGTGCCACCAAAAACTGTCACCAGTAATGTTGGTAACGACACGCAGAACATGCTTGCTAAATTTGTGGATAACACCACTGACGGTGCTGGGCTGTGACCGTGGTGGGGAACAAGATGAGATTTCATAAGTGATCTTGAGAAACTGGAAAGATAGTCTGGAAAAGCGGGATGCTCCCTGAGGAAGTACCAGCATCAGGAAGGCAGTAGGGGTGGTGCCATCCCTTGTGTTTATAGACCTAGTGCTCCACGCCTGAGTAATTTTAAGTGCTGTTTATTTTTTAACAGTTTTTAAAATGTTATCCTATTCTTTGTTGACATTGAAAATACCAGTTGTTCTTTCAAAGGATCATCCTTCAGCACTGCCAGAGATTTATTTTTTTAATTTACTTTCAGTAGGAACATCTGGGTATGACGCTGACACAGATGAAACATTATGCGTGTACATATTTTCAGATAGGTAAATGCTGTTTGTAAAAACTGCCTGTGGCTTATAAAAATAATGCTAGCTCTGCCCAAACCAATTTTCTAACTTCTCAGTCTCTCCATATGGTATTTGTCATGAGGAATGTCAGAACTTGGTATTTACAGGGGTAATGCACAACTCACTTTCCTACAAAGATTACTTGCCACTCCTAGCCAAACTGGAAGCCAAACTTCCAATTTGAAGTTATTTACAAAATCCATCTTCATTCAGTGAATGATCTTTATATCCAAATATCCATCATATCCATATACCATTGTGTGTAGTAGCACGTGAAGAACGTCAGCTACCCAATAGATGACTTAGTCATATATTTTGATACATGAGCAGTATATGGATATCCTCAGTAGTCAGATAGTACATTAATGTAACTGAAACACCTCTCAAATAGTCTTTAATGAGGTTATCTAAGCTCCAGTGTCTCAGGAACTCTTTGAAACAGCCCAATATGGATTAGTACCTGAGGGAGGCCAGTGAGCTTTGCCAGCCACTGCTTAATTGTAGCAGCAGATCAAATAAAGCTTTGGGCCGTTAGTCATTTACTTCTGAGCTTCCCTGTGTGTGCTTGAGAGGAAACTGAAGCCTTCCAGAGGGGACTCCTTCAAGCTCCTTAGAGTAATTACTGTCTTTCTTATGATTTTTAGGAAGACAGAGAAGTCAGACCAATTCCTGACCTGGTGAGGACACTTCCTCAGTGGCTCTGCTAAAGGTAATATTAAAGGGCTGGTTAGGACTTGTTTCTGTCTATGAATCTTCCCTATCTTCTTAGCTCTTTCTTGTTTTTGCAGTCTTTGCTTTGAATGTTGACATTTCCAGATTTAGCACTTTTTTTCAGTTAAAAGGAATTCCCTTCTTCTGTGCTGTGGGAGCAGGCATGAGCTCCTGCTTTCCTCTCTGAGGACCACTGTCAAATCCAAGCTCTTACGCAAGCTCTGCACCAAGCTTCAGGTCATGATTCAGGGTGTGGAGAGTGACTGTGCCTGGCCTCCAGTTCTGCACCCATGTCACACCTCCCAGAAGTGGCACAGAGGCTGCTTTGAAGATTGAAGAGCTGGATTTTATTTTTAAATTTCCTGGCAGAAACATTTGGAGGGTGTATTTTACTCTATCAACCTTTTTGCAAGATTTGATGCAGGAGAAAGAAATGTCTGTACAAACGCAGGTGCTTGGTATTGTGCCTGGAAGCAGGAGGAGAGATGAAGCACACTCTGTTTTGTCCTTTCTCATTCAGTTCAGAGTTCTCAAGCTACAACCACCACTACAGCCTGCCCCTGGGAGCTTGGTCATGTCACCCTTGCAGGAAGCATCTTTTATCTCTGTGGCTTGAAAGCACCTGATTCACTAGTGCTCTCATTATAAGCATACAGGGGCAAAGCCACCTTCTGGAATTAAATCATAGCATAATTCCCTGCATATTTCGTCCTCTTAGGAGCTTGGGAAGGACGCAAGTGCTTCAGAAGCTTCCAGCAGCTGCCTCTGTCCACAAATCAGACCACTGTCAGCTCTCCCCTTCTCTCTCCAACCCTTTGGTCCTTAGTGTGACTCAATCCCTCAGTTTTCAGCCTGGCCTAAATAGCTATTTTGGGCTGCAGTCTGGAAGTAGCATCTTCACTGGCAACAAAAAAGCCACCGACTTACATATCTGCATAAGATGAGAAGCTGTTAATTTAAGACTGTTGCAACTTCCCAGCCTTGTTTCTCTAAGTCTCATATTGAATTATAACACAATATTCATACAGGAAAACCTATTCAGGCAGGTTAGACACAGAGTTATTATGGCCTCGGCCAGGTCACATTCAATATTTGGCAAGATTTTTCAGCCCAACATACTGAGCAATCATCCAGCAGGTCCGTGTGTGCCACAGACTCTTCTAAAGTCAGCTTATTGCAGAGGAACCCTGGAAATCCCACTGCACAGCAAATTTAGCACACGGCTGCATAATATCCTGGAAAATGTGCTGTGGGAGCAGTCTTTCAAGTTCAGAAAGTTTCTAAGAAGGATTAGGAAATCTCCTTGACAGCAAGAGCTGTGCCTGGACTCAGTGACTTGCAAGGACCTTGTAGTATGATCTGACAGCAGCAAAGCAGTGAAGAACATGACCTCTCTTCCATATGGCCATGATTCCTAGGGCTATGAATAGTCTCCTCTTTTGCTTTGATTTTCATACCAGTAAATTAATTTCACATTATTTAAGAATGCACAGATTTTTGTCTTGAGTCTCAGTGTTTTTCTGAACTACCAAAACCAGAAAAATGGCCAACAATTAAGACATCAGTTCAGGACTCAGGAGCTGTTGGCCAGGGCACACAAACAAAACCAAGACAAAGCCTTGGTTGAGCTATCAGTGTTCTCTATATATGAGATAGATCACCTTGGCTTTTTCTGTCTGTAGTGGATATTTATCACAGGCCCAAACCAGCACTCAGATCCAAGCTTACCTACTGCTTCTCTGTATGAAAGCCCACAGTGAACCGTGAGTTTGGACAACTACACAGCCCAGTGAGAAAAACCTCTGTGCACCCAACACCCCAACAGATAGCATCACATACTGCTGGTAGCACAGGCAGTCACAAACACAGTCTGCATTGCTTGGCTTATGAGAGTGCATTGAAAAGGGCCAGAACATGTCACTACCATGCAGTTCAGTCATCTATACCATACAGTTGTTAGTACAGCTCTGACGTGGTCCCTGCTGCGTGTAGTTCAGGCAGATTGTGCTTTTCAACAGTCTGTGAGTATAACCCAAAGGTTAGCGTGGCCAGGACCAGTCCCTGTGGGCAGTAGACATGTGGTCTCCCTGCTCTGATGGATAAGAGAAGCTAACACTCTTAAATTTTTCTGAGCCTATATTGCTAAGCATAGAAGAAATGGTCTGAGTCTAAGAATTGTGCTTGTTCAGCAACCTCCAGAAACTCAAAAAGAGGCCATAACTGAAAGACATTGCCAGGATGCAATCAAATTAGTAGTATCTGCCATCTGGTTTCCTTTCATCTTCTTGGGTTTCTCCTTTTGCCATTCTGCAACTTTTCCAAATGCCCCTAACTTTTGCATGATTACACTTGTCCAAAAGAAAAAGTAGAAGAAAACCAGAGCTATAATTTAATCAGTTTGCTTCACAGAAAAAAGAGGACAGAGATAAAAAGGAAGAAATACTGTGTTTAAATCAGAGTTTCAAAACACTAAATTGCTTTTCTAAAATATTTCAGGAAAGTTTGAAAAAATAATGATGTTCTGAGTCCTAGAAGATGGCAACTGTATTGAAATATTTATAACTGTTATTGTTATTTCTACTAACCCTTAATCTAAACTTAATGGTGCAGGTTGTACTGATTATCTAGTGTTAATTGGTGTAATTTAAATAGGGCTACACGTATGGTTGTTAGCAGAGCCTATATGTAATACCTGTTATTTACAGGATGTAAAAGAAAGTACCTTCTCCAATGAACATATTTTTAACCATGTTGCTTATAGACACCTGATGTACTTTAAAATCTATGTTTTCCCTCCACAGTGCTCCTGTGAATTATGTCTATGTAACTTTAATTTCTAACATGTCAGTATTCCTTAGAGTTCTTTAGAAAATACTTGATATTTGCCTTTCAGTATCATTTAGTGATTACGTTTCCACTCATAACTTTGGCAATGTTCTCTACTATGTTCCACTAGGTTTTATGCACAAAACCTTTCAGTTGTAAAAAAAACCCAAACAAACCACCATACACATACAGTTTTACATGGTGCAAAATTATGTTTTCTCTATGTTTATTTGGGCTCTGCTGTAACACAGACTTTTGTGTCTTTTTAAATATGCTGACTTTATAAGATCAATTAACTTCAAGGCTTAGAGTTAAAGCTTTGTGCCTAAATAGAGACCTAAACTAATAAATCCTACTCATTACATGTATGATAGCAAATTATCAAATCTGAGAGCTGCAATTTATCTGGAAAGTGAACTGAGTGATTTTCCTCAAGCCAAATCACCAACCAATGCAAAAGCAAATTCCTGTTCCCCAGATGCTCACTGTCTTCAGAGTTACAACACAATCTGTGTTCTTGGTAAATGCTGTACAAGGTAAGACTGTCACATTTGCCTCTATAGTGCATATATTCATCTTCCACTTGCTTTAGAAAAGAGAATCTGTGAAAGGGCTGTGCAGGTCTCTTGGCTGCAGCACCAACTCAGCTGGGTGATGATAACAGAGGAGCCCACAGGCAGCTCCCACTTGGTGTTGTCCATTACACCACCTGCGTGGCCTTGTCTTTATCTTCAACTGGAGCAGCAAATTCTCATGTCAACATATGGTTGTTTGACAGCAGAAATGATGAATACAATACTTTTTGTCTAAGAAAGTTCTACAAGAGGTCTCAAGCCCAAAATGTCAGTGAACCTTTCTAGGGTGAGGGAGCCTATCGCCTGCCCTGAGCAGAGGTCTGTCTGATGCTGTACAGCCTGGGGTTCCCACCACCTGAAGGGACATAACATTATCTGTAGTCTTTCTCCTTCTTGTGTTAGCTGCAGAAAATGGTATTTTAAGCAATAGCTGATGGATTGTGAGTGCCTTTCTTACTGAATCATAAGGCACACTAGCCCCAGTGCCTTGCACTACAGGTTATCAGCATAACAGCCAGAAGCTGACCACAAAGGTGTTTCAGAATCAAGTGCTGTGACAGGTGACAAATGTGGCTCCAAAAGCCTTGGGATTGCTTTTCCACAGCAGTCTAGAGCTGCTCCTGCTAGCTTTGTGACTATGTAGGTTGCCCAGAACCACTGGAGTTACTCCCATTTCACCCAGAAGGACAAGAAAACAAAGCTTTTCAGCATCAAAATAATCATAGAATAGAAACTATACCCTTTATGCTGCATGTGAAGGGAAAACCTCAGGCTTAAAATCAACCATTTCTGCTGTCCTTATTTTATTCCCTTACCAGCTTTTCTGTATCATAAAGCAGCTGATAGCATCCTTGGGCACAGTGCTTGTTTTAAGTGAATGTCCTTCACAGAACATTAATATCTCAACTCTGCTCTTCATTTCAGAACAACACAGGAAAACGCTCGTAACTTTGACAGAACCTTGAAATGGTTTCTGCATAATTCAGAAATAGACATTTCCAGATTGTTCAGATCACTCTTTTTAATAACCACCTAGCTCCAGCACTGGGCCCTTCTGCCAGATGCTGCTGAAGTGCATGCTAAAATGCCCTTGCTGTATAGTAGATCTTACTTCAATCAGACCCCTAATTTATGGTCCCTATCTTCACAGCATCTGTTACTCATCTCTTTTTGACAGCTGCTGTTCATTTCTACTTAGAAGCTGACAGTTGAAAAGTTTCAGAAATTCATGTTTTGATTTGATGATCCTGTGGAAGCTGACTCTTGGGCTCTGTTTCTCAGGTTACAAATCATGACGAGTTCTTAAGAGTGCAGCATCAGGAGATGATGAGAACAGTTATTTATTATTTGTTGCTATCAGTTCTACTTGTTAACAGTTCAAACAGAGAGGCATGGATGCATGTAAAGCAGATCAGTTTTGTATGCGTGACTAGTTGGAGATCAACTACCTCCAACAAAAATTGAGGGAAAATTTATAGCAACAGTTATCTTGGAAAATAGGTTTTTATCTTTGTTGTCTTGAAAAGTAGGTGTAATGAACAACATCTACAGTGTTGTGAAGGCAAAGGCTATTCATGAAGGCCTCAGCTTAGCAGAGCTAAGGGAGAAATAGGTGCATACACAGAGGTTGGCTTAACAGAGCCTGGTGGTTTCATATCCCTGGCCCTATTTCCCCTAGAAGTCAGTGATAAGATTCATCAAAACTGTTAGATGAGGTCCTTAGACATTAAGCCATTAGTGTGCTTTTCCTAATAAAATAGGCTGTACTGGGCTGTACTGGTCATACCTGGAGCACTGCAGTCTTACCATTTTCAAACTAAAGAAAAACACAAATATATATATATTCTCTTTGGTTTATGTGTTTTAATTGGAATACTGTGTGGCTTCTCCCCAGTGTATTTTTAGTTGGCCCTTGATTATCTGAGTAAATCAGTTAATGATATTTGCTCATTACAATTACACTTTCCCATTGCAATTATCTGAATTCTGCTGTTTCGAGTCAACTGTAGTGAGTCTGTGTTGATAATTACAGCATACTGCTAATAAATATTTGTCGTAGATGTGTGGTACAACACTGGTTATGTACATGCACAGCAGCTACTGTTTGATGTAGCTGAGCTCACACATTCTTATTGCTTACTGCATGCTTTGCTCATGATAAATGATAGCCATTTTTCTCTTCCCCAGCCAAGAACAGAGATTAAAACTCCAGATACCAATCTGATCTCACAGGTCACAGCTTGTCTGTGTAACCCGTTTTATGTTATAACTGATAGCAGTAAAAGGTCTTTCATCAGCCTTGTTTATTTATGTCTGTGATTCACAGTGATGATGATTTATAGAGCACCTGTAATTGCAAGTGTATCCTCTCATGAAAATGCAAAGCATAGCTGGAAAATATGACCTTGTGAGAGGGAGAGATATTAAAAGTCTGTTGTGAATAAAAGAAATCCTAACAGTGTGTAAAGAAATTCTAACAATAGGACAATCTGATTACTAAATAGAGAGCAAATCTGTATATAAGCAGTGGAGATGGGTAATTAGAAGGGGAAAATAGAGGTCTGGAAAATTCAGCATATGCATTTTACATTGTTTAAAATTTAAAAAGCTCTGTTCATGTAGTCATTTGTGCTCTTTGGCTTGCTAACATTCATCTTGGCTACATCTTGGAAAGCTGGAAAGCTTTGAGATCACAGGGTATGAATTACAAATTCCATGTGGTGAAGAACTCTATAATGTAGTAAACATTAATTATGTTTTTAATAGGGAAAATAAATGTCTACATGTAAAAACTATATGGAGGATTTTATATATATATAAAATATATATATACACATATATAAAGCCTTACAGGAAGAGATTTCAATATCTGAACAACTTACTAAGCAGAAGACTGAAAGATGACAGGATTGCATCAGGACTCCCCTGGGAAGAAGATACTAAGCCTGGAAAACCCATTTACTCTAGCAGAGACAGAGATTCAGTGACAGGTACCCAAAACCAGTCACATTCCAATTAGGCATAAAGCAAATGTTTGTAACAATGTGACTGACTACCCATTACAGCAACACCCCAGGGGAAAACAGGGTGTCTCTCAATGTTTTCACTATGCCTTTCCTTAAGATATACATTATCTAAAGAATAAACACACTACCAGACTGTATACTGGAATAACTGGGGAAAAAATTTATGGTATACTAATAGACAGAAAGCTCAATGAGATGATCTAATGGATTTTTTTGGCCTCTAAGATCAAAATAACTCTTACTTGAACGTGAGTTCCTGTAGAACTATACTTAGCATATAGCATCACTGACTAGAGGACCTCATAAGCTTTCACCTGCGTATTTATGTTTACCTAATTCCCTACTCTAGAAGCAGCTCTTTCCTCAGAAAACACAGTAAGAAAACTGCAAACTCTTTCCTCCCTTTTTAGTCTGGGCAATGAAGAGATTGGTGTTCTATTCTTCTGTCCTCCATATTCTGCCTTCTCCCTGCTTTCATCATTCCCTGCTTCCATTCCAGAAGCGAAGCATGTCCTGTTTGCAGGTAGTTAATAAATATCCACAGGGGTTGTCTCTGAAGCCAGGAAAACCTTTGCCTCTGACACCCTCCTGAAAAGGGTAAGCATCTGTGAAGGATCTATAGTCATTTTACAAGAGTAAATCTGTTAAGCAGCCCAGGCCTTTTAAGTATTCATTTGTTAGCCAGAAAAAAATAATTTCAGTTTATCTCTAGTTTACAGACTACCACTGCAGTACTGATAAGATAGTGAGAAATAAATGCCTTTCTCAAAATAGAATAAGCTATCAAAGACAGTACTTGCAGAACTCTGTTTCATTGGCTGAATTTAAATTTCCCTTTAATGTCTAGCAGATGCTTTCAGAGTTTCTTCTTTTATTTTTTTAAACTTGCTTAGTACCAAGAGAGCAGAGAGCTTTTACCTTGCTATCAGCTTCTTATGTTTTCAAATCTTATTTTTGGACAGCAATGCATGAAACCCTTTAAGACCACTAAGAATTTTCCTGATGGTCCTTTCCCAGTATAGCTGTGCATGGCTGACAGTTTTATACCTTGTTCTTGCATTGATCTCAGCAGTAGGGTAATGGAGACGTGGGATCCTATCCCGCTGTTTTAGGACAAATAAGGAAGCCTTTGGAGCCAGATATACCAAAACAGGGTGCAAGTGTCATTGCTTTCCCTTTTCCCTGTAATTACTGTCTCCTTGTTGTCCATTTAATCTCAGCATCCCTTTTGGAACATGATAATTATGTTTCTGCCTGCAAATGACCTCTGTTCAGCAGTCCTGCTCAAGCACTCTATGGCCATTCCCCTTCTTCGGGGTCCCTCCCCAGCACATGGCTCCAGTGGGGTGACCTGGCAGTCCCAGAATTTGCTCTTGCACCAGAGACAACCTGGACCCGGTCCTGGGTGCTGCTGAGCATCCTTAAGGTGTGCAGACAGTCCCCTTTTGGGGAAACTGAGGTTTCTCAGCACCTGGCTGGAAATGCCCAGAAAGACTTCTCTGCTGTATGCCTGTGAGCCAGTGTTGTACTGAAGGCTTGGAAAGGTTAATTAGTACCTAAATAACCAACTGCTTATGAATATGTCCGATTCTTCTCTCACATTTATTGGCATGACACAAGAAACTCATTTGGGAGACTTCCCACTCTGTTCTATGTATTTTTTCCACCCAGGGTATCAGGCACTCTTGTTCTTATTTGATGCTCTTTGTCAGTTTCTTCTCATGAAACTAATTAGTAAAAAACTCATAATCCAGAGAAATTGAGAGAGTTGAAACAGAATTCCTAATTTGCTGGAAATTAAGAGTTTTGAAATGTCTTCCTGCCTGAAAAAAGTTTCCCATGAAATTGAATTTTCACATTAAAAATAATATGCAAAACTTAATCTTAAAATTTGAGAGTGTAATTTCAAATATTTTTAACGTTGATTTATTTAATAAAATCCATATTGTAGTACATAATGTGCACCACCACACACAAACAGTCCACATATACATAGAGGAAATATTCTTGTTATTTTAATTTTACTCTAGAATCATGAAGATAAATGGCTACTTCATGGTTGGACAGAATATCTTCTCTAGTTTCCCTGTGCACTGAAATGTAACAACCAGAGACATTGGTTGTTAAAAATATAAAAAAATTAATAAATTTTTTTTTAAAAAAAATTAAAAAACCAAGCCATTTCAATCAGTAAAGTGTATTAACTGCTTTTTACAGATTTTAAAAATTAAATATTCCATCTATGGCTAGTCTGTCATGAAACACTTAAAAAATAATTTTAAGAATAGAATTAAGTAAAATATTAAGGAGTTTCAAAGTTTTCTGAAATGAAAATACTTCAGAGTGAAATATATGGAGAAACATTTATAGGAATTTTCATTTAAGTAATAAAATTGTGTGGTGGGAAACAAAAAAACAAACAATAAATGTGCTTGGACTAGTTTGAACCAAGCCTCTGGAAACTTTTTACAAAAAAAGACAGCAGACTGCTATTCAGACTGCAGTTAGAGTGAGCTATTAGCAATACCAGGACTTTCAAAGATCATGAATCATGAAGTCACCAAATCATTTAGGTTGAAAGGGTTTGCTTGAATTCATCTAGTCCAGCTCCCTTGCTCAGTCAGCTACAGCAGGTGGCTCGGTGTCTTGCCCAGTTGGGTTTGAATATCTCTGCAATGGAGATCCTACAAATTCTCTTGGCACTGTGTTCCAGTGTTTGACCACGCTCACAGTAAAGATGTTTTCTTGTGTTCAGATGGAACTTCATGTTTTTCAGTTTCTGCCCATCGCCTTTTGTCCTGTCACTGGGCAGCACTGAGAAGAGCCTGGCTCCTTTCTGTCCCATCACCTATTTATACACACTGCTGAGATCCCCCTGGGCCTTCTCTTCTCCAGGCTGAACAGATCCAGCTCTCTCAGCCTCTCCTCTATCTGTAACCTGCTCCAGTTCCTAAATCATCTCCACAGCCCTGTGCTGGGCTTGCTCCAGTCAATCTGTATCTGGGGGTGAGGAACCCGGAACTGGACCATGTCTGGCCTCACCAGTACTGAGCAGAGAGTACAAATCACCTCCCTCAGCCTGCTGGCAATTTTCTTCCTAATGCAGCCCAGGAAGCCCCCTTTATAGCAAGAGCACATTGCTGGCTTCTGGTCACCTTGATGTCTACCAGGACCCGAGGCTGTCTTCTGCCAGGCTGCCTTCCAGCTGGTCAGCACTCAGCATATGCTGATGCCAAGACTTGTTCCTCCCCAGGTGCAGGATTTGGCCTTTCTCCTTATTGAACTGCATGTTTCTGTCAGATGATTTCTCCAGCTTGCTGAGGTCCCTCTGAAGGGCAGCACACCCACATGGTGCATCAGTCATCCCTCCCAGTGTTGTATTGTGCAAACTTGCTAAGGGTGCTCTCTTTCCCATCTTCCAGATCATTAATGGAGACATCAAACAGGACTGGTCCCAGTATTGACCCAGTTAGTAACTTCCCTTCCATCTGGACTTTGTGCCACTGACTACAATCCTTTCAGCCTGGCATTTCAGCCAATTTTCAATCCACCTCCCTGTCACTTTATTTAATCCATACTTTGAATGTGACAGTGTTGCTGGTCCTTACATCCCCACCATAGGTGCTGAAGGCTGCATTGATATGGCACATGATATCACCCTGACCCAGGCACTTCATAGTAGGGAATAGTATGTTTCTTCAGAGCAAATAAATAGAGTTTTCATTCAATGGCTACATAAATATGACTTCCTTTAGAAAGGTTTTAAAATGGCATGTAAAGCTCTTACAAGAATATGAAAATAGGCAAGAGTAAGAATACATGAATAGGTATATGACAGTCTTCCCAGCAGGCCTGTGGTTCATCTAGTCAAACAGCCTACCTCAGGCAAGAATCAACACCTTATTATTCAGAAAAATACAAAATTCCCTTCATGTGCATATTGTGTGAATACAGAAACTGCTGCATCCTGATCATAGTCCAGACTTCTGGTTGTAGTAGTGATCAGTGGCATATAAAATCAGAGAAAATTTTCTTGTAGTCCAGATATGGAAAGTGAAATGTGTCTTGCTTGAAAATTTATCTTCTCTTGAAGACAAATTTGAAATTTACATTCTCTTACAACAGAAGGGCATATCTCATTTTAAACTGGGGCCTAAAAGCTGAGTCAGGCTCGGGAGATGCCTTTCTCCCTCCTTTGGCTATAGACAGACTGTCTCAACAAGTTACATGAGAGGAACACAATCTCTTGTGAAGAGTTTGTATCTGCAAGCATACTCATGACTATTTTTTTTAAAGTCTAAAACTAAACTCTTAGTCTGTGATATCTGATGGCCATAAATAATCGATACTCTGTAATTAGAAATAATACTATTACTAGTTTCCCATGTGTGGGCATTTTGGGCTCATTTCTTAGATGCACATTATGTTTATATGGATATGTCTAGTTTTGTCTGGGTTCAGCTGGAGTCCGTTCAAGCTTTTCATGCTCTTTATACATTTTTACAGGTCAAAGACTATTGCTGCTTTCTTCTAAAACCTAGGCCAAGGGCACTAATGGCTTGCTCTGTGTTCCCAGAAAGTCCAGTGTCTCTGGATTTTGACATTGCTGAATATCTGGCAGTATTTGGGCAGAATCTTCGCTGTAACACTTGATTAGTTAATTAAGTCAGGTTGCTTGTTAGAAATATAATACTGACTTCTTTTTAGACATTCACATTTAGCTACCCGATGCTATTGCATTTTTATGAGAAATGTCAGAGATGTGCTGGAAATGCAATTAAGTATTCTTTATTTTTGTTTACTGCCATTACAAAATTATGCTCAAAATGTGCTCAGCCACACGGGAAAAATAAATTAAAAAAAAAAAAAAACAAAAAACCAAAAAAACCAAACCAACCCTCTCAAAGTATTAATTGCAGATTTTATTAAAAGCATACAGATGACCTGAAGCATAACCAAGCAAACAATCACTGTTGTCTCACCCTAAGAGAAGGGAGGAGAAAAAATTCCAGGCAGCTTAGTTGCTTTTGACAAGGAGGGAAGCATAGACCTCCTAGTTAACAGTGCAGTTAAAGAAGGGTGAGCAGCTTGTTGCCAAACATAACCATGGGGAAAACTGTAACTGCTGTAATTAAGAGAGTTATTTACCCAGTCAATAAAAACAGGCTGAAACAAAGGACATAACACCCTGAATAACCGAGGTCTAAGGACAAGAAGTTACCAACAGGTAACAGGGCTGCTTGTGGGTGGTTCCCCTCTTGGTCCTGAAGAGCGTGGGGTAAAGCAGGTAGTGGACTGAAGGTGTCCTGTGTTGTATGTGCAGCCGTGGACACTGAGCTTGGATCTCATAAAAGTGAAATAAGAGAAAGGCTGAAGAGAAGTTCATGTCCACAACCTATGAATATTCAAAAGGAAACGATGGTCCAAAGAATTCCCAGCTATTGATCAGAGCTGACTTGCAGGCTACCAGGTGTTAGACTAGGATGCATCACTTTGGATTTTGTAACGAATTTGTGTCTTCATTTAACCATGATTTGACACAAAATTAGGTTTCCCATTCACTTCAGCATTTATTGGTTCAGGACTTTACTAATGAGCTGGGAGCATTTTTCACAACCCTGATAGCACCTTCCCAGGTGCCCCAGAAAGAAATGAAAATCACTTCCATAAATCTCAATCCAAAAGTGATTTGGCATGTATCAAAAAGCAAAATGATGCTATATATGCCTTGGCTGCCATTCACAAGGTTTTCAGAAAATGCCCCAGATTTGTTGCTCCCTGGCTTGCCCTGGACCACTCAGTGCTCAGTAACTCAGTGTCAATACCAGTGCACTGTAAGGTGTAAGCCATTGACATTGCTCACAGCTAACTGTGGGGGTTTTGTTCTGTTTTGTTTTGTTTTTTCCCCTGTCCATACTAGGTTACCCAGAACTTCTGCCATAACCTCACATGATAATCCATAGGCTCAGCCCTACTTTCTTGATGTCTTGATATCACATGGATCAGTGACAAAATGTGGTTAAAATAAAGCAATGGCTAGATATTTGAGTAATACTGAACACTGTTGATCAGGGTACCAATTAACTAACATCTTAGTCCATATAAATGATTGCTTTAGCTTCAGGAACACTACAGTATTGAATCTTATGGCTGTATGGAGCCAGCTCCAGGTAGTGTCCCTGCCCATGGCAGGGGGGTTAGAAATAGATGATCTTTCAGGAGACTTTGAACCCAAACTACTCTATGACTCAATGAATATGTGATCAGATTTTTTCAGACTCTTTGGTACTCCTCCAGACCAAGAAGGCTCTGATAAAGAGGATGCAGTTGTGTGAGCCAGACTACCAGGGTCAGTGATGATTCCCAGAACATGGACAGACATATCATAGCTGTCAGCTTTTAAACTGCCCTTTTGATGAGCTTTGATGTAACCTTCTCAACCACTGCTAATGAGAAAGCCAGCCAGTATTTCGTTTGTGAGATAGCAGTCAAAAATAACAAGTAGCATAAATGTGCCTGTGCAATTGAAATGCTTTCAGCTTTTGGACATCTGAGTACCTGTGTCCACGCTGAGTTCAGCTGCTTCGTTATCCAGACTGACATTTCTGCACAGTTCTTTGTGGACACATAGGAGCAGTTTCCAAGCAGATTCCCCACTGGGCAAGACAATCCTGAGACTACTTGTCCATACCCACCAGGTGTGAGTCACTGTGCTGAGAGATCCCCATTCTTCTCTTGTTTTCACAGGATTAGTATCTACCTTAAGTTACACCAATGCAAATAAGTAGAGGATGACTCTTAGCAGATCTGACTGGCCTCAATTTCTCCTCTGCACCAGTGTGAAGGGAAAGTAGCCTATGGAAACAACTAGATTTATAGCTGAGGAAAAAAAAAAAAACACTGAAGATAAACGAAAGATTTGACCCAGCTGGAAACTCTGCCTTTAAGTTCTTTGGTAAATTCTTCAGGTTTTTCACTTTCCTGGAAAACAACTGGAGGGCAAGTTTCCTAGGTACCAGGGGCGATGTTGGAGCAGTTAAAGTGTCTCACTATGCTCCCTGTGCCAGAACCTCCAGCACTGCATAGTCCTTGTCATTGAGGCTGTCCCCGTGAGGCCTGGCTGCTAATGGGTGTTTGGTCTGCAGGCTGGGGGGGTCCACAGCAGCCAGAGAGGGCAGCAGCCTTATCACATGCCTTTGGCTACTGACTTGTATGCATTCCTGCAGCATGGAGAAGATGTGGAGATCAGAGGGAAACGGGGGACACATGGGATCTGTGAAACCACAGGAATGACTGGCAGGAGGCAGTCTGAGCTGAGCTGGGTGTTCTGGCACCGTTATTTAAGCTTTCTGTAAAGCAGATGCTGGGCAAAAGATGACTTTGACCTCACACAATGCACAGAGCATTTAATGGGAGCACAGTGGCAATGGCACCTGCTCACAGCACACATCAATCTTGTCTGTAAGTACCTCCATCATTTCAGAACAGTTACAGTTGTCTCCTAAAAGTATATTATTTTGTGGAATGATGAATGGCATTGTGAAATATCACTTATAATCAGCACCTTTTATTGCAAAGCTCATTAAGTTCCTAACAAATCTAGTGTTGACAGCACTTTAATTTTGTTTTATTACCGCATTTTATCTTTCCAATCTCTGTCTCTGGATTACAGTTAATAATGAAAGACAGCAGAACTGCACTGTGCTTGAGAATCAGAAAAATAAGTATTCATCTCTTTAAAAGTCTCTGATTTAAGCCATAGGAACAGCAGCTACTAGACAATGCTTGCATTGAGAAGGTGATTAAAGTCTAATAAAACTGTCAAGTTGAATAAACCTTGTAAAACATTCTGTTTGCCAGGTGCTTGGATTCAGCTGTTAAAAGATTCTCTTTCAAAAATCTGTTTAAATGTGAAGCAGACTACCATTGTGAATGCTTTTTTGCATGATCTGTTGAGAATTGGTAATAAAAAAGATTGCTAAAATGATATATTCAGAAGTCACTGTCACCAGTGTTATATAGAACAAATGTCTTATTACTTAAGGAATTGCTACAAACATCTTCCTATCTTTTACTGCCCAAGTCAGGCTTTGGAGCCTGGTCTTTTGCCACTGCCTTCATAGAGGGGGGTCTGATTCTCCACCTATCTGGTCATCTGCAACTGTCCAAACTGCATGTGGCTACCAGCCTGATTTGACAGAGCTTTCCAGATTTTTTTTTCCATGTGCATGTGATTATACAAAATCCAAGGCAGTGAGAAATCACACGTGTCTGTTATAGATGTAGCACTTGTACTGACATGGTCTAGTGGTGACCTGGCAGTGTTAGGTTAATGGTTGGACACAATGATCTTAAAGGTCTCTTCTAACCAAACAAATTCTATGACTCTCTATATAAAATCTATAGTCCCTATAATCACCTGAAACAACCTTTCATCTAAGTTCAGCACTGAACTCTATGAAAAGATATGAATCAGTCATTATTAGTGGATTACTATTAATTGATTTTCTGTCTCTGCAGTACCTCAGGTAACACCTCAGAACTTTTTTTTTTACAAGTTGTGTTCTCTGTAGAGCTGTAGGTGAGTTGATACAGAGAGATTCACAAATGACATCTTCCCATGGTTCTGGCTCACGTGCCAGTGTGAGTGCAGTAAGCTGAACCTCTCCTCCACCTTCTCCAGTGGCCTCTCTGAAGGAAATAGGCCAACTAACAAATTGAGTTTCCTAAAGGCTGGGATATTGCCAAGGGATTCACGCTTACTGCAATAAGAACCTCACCTCCCCTCTCACAAGGCTGTGCAGAGCAGAGCACATCAGCTCCCTGGCTCTGACTGGTGGGGGAGAAAGACCTCAAATAATGAGGAAACACTGCAGCCCAGTGCTGCCCCCAGTGAAAAAGGCAGCCTGGCTCTCAGGAAGACAAGCTTTTTCTGGGGCACTTTGGAATCACTAAGTGGCCTTGAGAGGAGGTAAATGTCCCACTGAACAAATCTGTCTGTTTAATTCCCATCAGAGCAGGCTCCTGCCTCACTCTGATATCCGAGGCAGCCAGAAATACCCACCCAGCCAGATGCTCACTGCACAGGAAATTAAAAGGTTTTAAAGCTAAATCTACAATATCTTGTGTACCGCAGTGCTACCTGACACAGCCTGTCCTCTCCCTTCATTATTCCAAATAATTCTTATTCCTTGCACTTACAAGTTATATTAAATAGTATTTAAAGGCTCTTGGGAGGAAGATAAATGTCTGTGTGTGCATTAGATCAGCCTCGTGTGTGAATTTTGTGCTCCAGGTGCAGGTACTGCTAGGGCTAGTACAGTGATACACACACATATAGAAGAGCTCTCTTAATAGCACAGCATTAACTTCCCCTGCAAAATTCTTCTTCAGATCAAAAAGAGCAGAAATATGCAAAATTAAAAGGTCACATGCATGTCAGCAATTTTAATTTTTCCATATTTTCTCTGTGTTTGTGACAAGATGTGCAAATTTATACAAAGCTTTAATTAGTACTGGGTGGTGAGAGCTGGAAAGCTTTATGAAAACACCCATTTACAATCTTATCTGGAGGCTCCTAAAGATAATCAGATAAACCTCATATTTTTTCTTCCCCTGCGCTTGGCTTTTCAATAATACTGCCAGCATATATGGTACAGCATTATCTGTTGAAAACCACTGCAAAGTAAGATCATAAGAAAAAGATATGCTATATTTAAGGAAAAATAATTTTGTTTCTTTATACTTTTCACAATGGTCTTGAACAGAGTGTATTTTGAAATGATGTGGAGAAGAATATGCATAGACTGAGTAAGGAAAAATGTATGATTCTTCAGAACCTGCTGCCTGATAGCAGAGATCAGGATTGTGCCAAATTCCTTTCTTCTCTTGTGGCTTAACAAAATGAATAAAAAATTAAATAAAAATCCTTCCAAAAACCCAAGAAGAAGGGATGCTGAGATAAAATAAATATTTTTCAGGGTTTTGCGCCTATTTTATTCTTTAACAAAGGAAATGTTTTGTCTGAAGGCTTGTTTTAGGACCTTTGAAAAGCATGGGAAATGCCAGCCTAGATTCACAAAGTCATTAGTGGTGGTGGTTACAATGCTCAGGTAAATCAGCGTCCCAGGCTAAGATGGAGGAGACCATGTCAGATGTCTCCTTGACTAAGAGGATGTGAACCCTGACTCTTTCTGTGTTCTAATCACCATATAGGTTCCTCTCAGCCACCTCAGCTCCAGAACAGTGGTCAGGGCAGGCCTTTATGAGGTAGAAAAAATAGACAAATTAAAGTGTAAACAGACCATGACATCGGATAATGTAGTCATGTCATTTATTGAATAGAGGGAAAAATCCCTTTCTTGAGAATGAACTTCAATCTAATGATCTGGACTACCAAAGGCTCTATACTTGCTTTGCTTTCTGTACATTAAATATCTCTTTGTGAAAAAGCTGTTTTTAGAAAAAGTTGAAATTTTTGTGCCCAAAGTGCTGTCTAGAACAAGAGTGGCCTAACTCTTCATCTGCATTGTCTCATGGGCCTAGAACAGTCCTCAGGGAAGAGATGGGTCCCCCCAGGGGGCAGAGAGTGCTGTGGGGATTATTTGAATTCTCTGTGGTGGGAAAAAGCAAACCATCATGTGCCACTAAGGCTGCCATCACCAGCTTGCCCCATGGAACCTCACCTTCCAAAAAAGAAAGCTGGTGTGATGCCCCATGGCACATCCCTCTCTGCCTCATGCCTACAGGTAAAGGTGAGAGGAAGAGGAGCAAAAAGATCACAAGAATGTTTCTATCCAGTGCCCTTTGGTCTCTGTTCTAGCATTCACCAGGCACCTTCTGTGGTGCAAAGACGTGTACCTAGATTTTTTTTTTTTAATCTATAGCTTTTCAGCTGTTTGTTTATTGTTTTTAAAAAAGTTTTTGCTCAGTTTCCAAGAAATTTTTACTGCCCCTGAAATTCTGTACAGATTTTAGCCCTACTGCTTTAAGATCCAAACCAACTGCTCTTCTCACCCGCAGTGTCCTTTACTAAAAGTCTGCAACATCTTTATAATTCCAATAGTGTAGCACAACAGTGACCACACCACAGAGCTAGTTGTAGCTCTGCTGGTACCACCTACCAAGACAGCTTCGAGCTGATGTGCAGCCGTGCTACTTAGGACTAGTGTGTACATCAGCTTGTAGAAACTCACACCAAAACCAAATACATGGGAGGCCACTCTTCCACTGGCAACAGCTTCCCTAAGAACTCTTCAGTAATGATTGTTTATCAAGAGCCACCTTCTCTCTGCATATATTGACATTTCTTTATTGAATAATGTAGAATATTTATAAGCAGCTTGCAGCTGATATTAGTCTCAGAAGCAAAGAGAAGATGAGCAATGCATATTGTTTCTTTACTGGCTGTCTCCAAGTCATAATCCGAGTGTTTGTCCAGCTTTAATTAGAAAATAGGAAAGTGACAGGATTTGGTTTCATTTCCAAGAGCACAGGACACTATTTCTAGGAATGAATTTAGTTTATTAACACTTGAAGTGTTTTTAAAGGTGATGTACATCAGGAGTGCTAAAGTATTACTACTGGTTTTCTGGCTTAGAATTTGCTTGAAGGACAGATGAGCAAATTCAAGGTGACTGCTGTGTGAAATTTAAGCTGTAATGCAGCCTCCTCATAAGAGCTCATATCCACTTGGTGCAATGGGGACTGCTGAGAAAGATAATACTGACACATCTAGAAAACTAAAGCAATAGAAAAAGATGGTATCATCACATTATTCATTATTATTGTGCCTTTTTCTAATGAAACCAAACTAGGAAAAACAAGATAGAGATAAGCAGGGTTTCAAAATCATTTTTGGCAATGATAATATATTTATATAGGACATTTCATTCAAAAGAGCTTTTCATCCAGAGATTTTAATTAATTGCATACGTCAGACAAACGAATTACAGCAACTCAGCCATTTGTAAGGAAGATCCCACTGTGATTGTACAGCAAAGATGAAGGAGGAGCTGTGAAAGTCAGTGTCTCCACTGTGCTGCCCACACTGATGCAGAACTGGAGGGTCAGTGTGGGCACCTCCCAGAGCAGAGACTTCCACAAAGAGAGGGCAGTGCAGGAGTGCCTACCCAAACCTCCCCACTGCTCCTGGTCTTTCTGCACATCCAGCTCTCAGCTCCCACAGCAGCTGCACTTAGGAGAGCCAAGGAGCCAGGCATCAGATCCTCATGCACAGGCCACCCTGGTTACAGCTGCACGCAGCCAGCAAACCTAGAGACATTTCAGCCCTCCCAATTTCTTGACCATGAGGACATTCTCATCTGACAGTTACAGGAACGCTGACATTTTAAAAAAGCAGCAAAACCTGTGCTTGAAAAGGCTACAGCCCCAGAAAAACTAGCTGCTAGCATATTTATACACAACATTTGACAGTAAAATTATTGATTCCTTTAGGAAGAGTTATTCTACAGGAAAACTGGATAAATTGGTGTTTTTATTTAAAACCATGCATGTTGGGGCACTTCTTTGCAACTGCTTTGTGGCTATGGTGTGTTAGAACCATCAGCCTGTATCAGTTCCAGCCCTGAAGGAGTATGAAAGGAGGATCAAAGCATCTGCAAGAAAAGCAACTACATGCAAGACCTGGATTCAGCTTCTGCAGCTGGGGGTATCCTCACCCCTTCAGGTTTCTGCAAGATTGGAAAGCCTCATTCTCTTCTCTTTTGGGTCTCCACACAAGACCCTCCATGTGCAGAGGATGCCCTTCCAGGAGTCAGTCTGAGAATACAGACACACCTTCCTTCTATGTGGAGTTTTAAAATCACTTTAGCTTTCAAGTGCTTCACAGCAAACTTGGGTATTGTGCTTGTCTCATAATGAGATACTTCCTGAGTTGTGTAGAAATCAAATCACAAAACATGAACAAGGCCTTGGACAGATGTCCTTTTCTGCTTCCAGTTTAAGAGTTCCTGGCTCTCACCAAATCCAGCTGCTATTGCTGCTCCTCAGAAACAGGTGATTGCACAAGGTGGATAACCTGGTGGATAATCTGCAGTGGCCAGAAGCTCGTGGCAATAAGCACTGCACCATGCTTCAACAACACACATAGCAACAGCCTTTGTCACAGCAAGCACCTCTAACAGTGGGAGAGTGGTGGGATTATCTTGCTGATGCTGAGGATTGTATTAAATAATTTTACTAACAAATATTTTATTCATTTACACTGTGTTTCCTAAGTAAAATGTTTGTTTCAAGAATGTGCCTGCAAAGTAAGCTATTGATTATGCTTAAATAGTACATTATAACAAGATAATTATTTAGGTTTTTCTGTGGTTAATGACAGAATTAGTCCAAGGAACTTCTGACTCATCTTTGGTTTGATGTGGGTATTTCCAGCATAATTGCCCAAACTCATTTAATTCCACCTGGCTACTTGAAGTACTTTACATTGCTCAAGATTGGCAATGAACACTTGTTGGGCCACTGCTCTTCATATAAACCTTCCCATTACCCCATCAAATTTGGAGAGCTTTCCTGCTTTATGGTAACAAGACTACATAAGCACTAGGTTGGAGTGGACAATTCCCCCATTCAGAGCCCTCAGATCAGCACAGAAGTGCTGCTGCCTTGCCCAGGCAGTGCCACGTCCTGGATATCACTGTTAGTAAAACATTTAAGTTTTCTATTACCTGTATGGTACTGTTCCAGTCATACACTGTCTTATATTTCCCTCTTACATAGATCATCTGGTTAGCTTGTACATATTAGCTTCTCCTCTTTGTCAGTCAATCTCTCTTTGGTTCATGACTCTTTATGTTAGTGTCATGTTTTATTACATCCTAACACACTGTTGATTGCATTTAATATAGACAAGTACCTGGGATCATTCCAAGGTTTTGACACCAGGTGCTATTCTACAGGGTAGGGCAGGCAGTGCTGGCTAAGAGGAGAGCAGAATGACTTGCAGTAAGGTTACAAGAGGCAAGAGTGGTTTTAGGAGGGGCCATTCCCTGCGTGTCTTTAGGGAAATGCAGGATCTGCCATACTTGTTGCTTTACGTGAGCTTTTTTTGTTTTATTATTGATTTTAAATCTCTTTCCAGATCTTCTTGGCTGTAATGTTTTACAGCAGGGAACATTAAAGATAGGGCAATAGCTGGCAACACTGGAGAATGCTGCTTTTACCATAAGTGCAAAAGCTGAGGCAAAAAGGTCTAATACAAGAAAATGAGAGCACTGTGTTATATACAGAAGGGTGATATAACCCCTCTAAGTATTTCAAACTAGACCAGACAAACAACTAGAAGCTGTCTTGTCTCTGATGCATGTAACAGAGAGATAATCTCTGTTAAGAAAGAAATCCCTAATCAATACAGATTAACTCAAATTTAGGTTGCATTTGGCACCTTAATTTCAGTCAAAAAGGATTTTTTATACACTCACTATTTTCACACCTACCTTATAAAAATGTCTATAAGAACCACATCATTTTTAAAGGCTTCAAACAAAACAAGAAAAATATATAAGCCACTTCACTACCCATCCTTGAAGTCAGAGCAGCATTCTGCTCTAAAATATCTATATTTTCACTCAGGCAGCTTTTGAAAATACCTAAAAAATGTATGCAGTAGACAAGAGCAGTGGAACAAGTTCCACCTGAATAAGTGTATGTTCAATATTTACTGAGTTTAAAGCATTCTACAAGTAAAAACAAGTTGGAGAGAGTTAATATCTTCAAATATGCTTTTTCTTTAATCAGAACAAAGTGGTCATTTGAACAGTCCAAAATGGAACATGGCATATTGTGAGGAGAGCTAATTTCCCTCTCACCATTGCTGCTGACACTGTGTGGAGGTGTTATTTTCCTGGACGATGCTAAGCCACCCTCCTCCAAAAGCACGTGCTCCCTTATGCAGAGAAGTGTACTTTTCTCACAGCACCTTAGCTTTGCAGACCTGCTGTTCTCAGCAAAGAATGGTGATCCCTGTCCTGTTGCTTATTCTTAGCTTATGCCAAGAGGAGAAATTCGCTACTAACTACTACACACCTGGGAAATACCTTAGATGGTGTATTTTAGATCCTTTGGATGCTGGTGCTGCCCAGTTTTCTCTGGCAGCAAGGCTCTTCTAACAAGTTCCCCACCTCCATGCTGTAACTGAACATCCCACCAGGTCTTCAGATGAGACTGAGATGGGGACCTACCATGAATTGCATCGGTGGCATTGAAAAACCTGCCAAACCAAAGAAAAAGAAACAGTTCTGCAAGGGTTGGTTCATTGCTTGGTTTTCAAACCAGGATGATTTGACTGCTGAGGTAATTATACCCTCAGAGTCTCTGCACTCCACTGGTATACAGACAGCACAGATTCCTGAGCTTTTGAAGCGTGAAATGAATATTAGTTCATTTGATTTGCAAAATAGAAAGGGTATTTTCATCCTACAAGTGCAGACTTCAAATCAGGTCAATTCCCTAAGAGCATGTATTGAGACCTATGCACATAAAAGTCTAGATTTAATTATGCTGCATATTATGTTTTCTAAAATATTTTAATAAATAAATAATATTTGAGGGTAAAAAAATAATTATACTGGAATATAATACTGTCTCAGGCACCGAGGGGATAAAAAGTAGGAAAAATTTCTCATAAAAATTTAATCCTTGGGATATAACCTTGTTACTTGCAATTCAATATCACACAGACACTTTATCCAGTAGATTAAATGGTTCTCAGTGCTAGTTATTGGGACTTGTTTGTGTTAAATTAGCCCCAGAAGGGTTTACCAGGTAATCCCTGTGTAAAAAGGAAGGTTATAAAATATTTCAATTACAATAATTTTTAAGTCTAATATGAATTCTAGAAAATTAAAAAATGCTTATTTCATTTCAGGAAAGTTTCAGGTTTGCTAAATGTAATACATATTTCTCCTTCACCCAAGAAGACTGAATGAAGAAAACAGTAATTTTATTGTAATTTATTTCTACAGTGTTTGTAACAACATGCCAACACTTGTACTAGGTAATTTAGCTAGGGAAGTACATAAAGACAGTAACAAAGAAGCTTTTGTTTGAAGTTCAAATTTTCTGTATGCTTCAGGTACTTAAGTATTGTGAGTGCCAAGCTGGAATAACCACGAGGTACCTCTGAGTAAAGGATGCAGCCTTCTAGCCTAGGAAAGAGGAATCTGAATCAGCACAGAGTGGTTAACAGGTCACACATTCTCTAGACACCTGGACAAAATCCTATGCATGTAGGTCCATTTTCAGCAGGTCAGTCCATACCATTAGGGATGTACTTAGGTCTCATTTTCCTCTGTGTTTTGGCAAATTTAGAAATAAATTTGATCATATTGATAAGTAATGTATTACTTAGCACGTTTACCTGAATATTCAAGGCCAAAGCTTTGCACTGACCTCCCTAAGTATTGATAAGAGAGCTGTGAACTTTCAGGGGAATTTTTCATTCAACTTCTGTAGCTTCTGATGAAGAGAATTAATGAGCTATTGACCTTTGTTCCATATTGTACAGGTTTTGAGGATAAGATTTACTAACCTTTGGTTGACACATAAGCAAAAACTTTGGAGCTTCGTTTCTGGTTCTGATGGCAGCTTTCCTCCATTGAGCTGATAAACATAAAAACTACACAGCTACACTGCTTTTATTTCTGCAGTTTAGTCCATAAGCCAGAGATAAGAAAGTACAGAAAGTGGCAGAAAAGGTTCTCTCAATGGTACCCCCAAGGACAGTGAGCTGAAACTCACAAATAATTGAGCTGGGATAGCAGAGCTAAACTGAGCCCTGTTCTAATGCTGAGCCCCCATCAAGAGCTTACCACAATAATGTGGGACATTATGCCCACATTGTCCTGGCAATGCCACAATCTCCTTTGGCCTCCAGATCATGTCAGATAAGAAAGTACAGAAAGTGGCAGAAAAGGTTCGCTCAATGGTACCTCCAAGGACAGTGAGCTGAAACTCACAAATAATTGAGCTGGGATAGCAGAGCTAAACTGAGCCCTGTTCTAACGCTGAGGCCCCATCAAGAGCTTACCACAAAAGACATTATGCCCACATTGTCCCGGCGATGCCACAATCTCCTTTGGCCTCCACATCATGTCAGCATAATCTTAAAGGCTCTTACGACTAGTGTCACAGTTGAAGTGGTGGCTACCACCTGAGGAAAGCCACTGCTGTCAGCTCTCCTTCTTCTATTCCCCCTCCCAGCTTGTCTGACACATCGGCCACATCCATCCTGTCCCCCTGGGCCCTATAAACGTGTGTAGTAGGGTTGATTTCCAAAAGGCATCAGAACACTCTAATTTACTCTATAGTTTAGTTTAAGGTTGAACGTGGCTCTGAACAGTCCCAAGGCTTTCTTGGACTTCTCATCTGTATCCTCTGCTGTCTTTATTCTCCTGCTGAGAAGGAGATGACACTCAAATTGGTGTCATCTGCAAACTTACTGCAGGTCCCCTGTCCATATCATTGATAGAGATATTAAACAGAACTGGTTCCAGTACTGAGCCCTGGGGAACACCACTTGTGATCAGCCACCAACTGGATTTAGCTCCATTCACCACAACTCTTTGGGTCTGGCCATCCATCCAGTTTTTTACCCAGTGAAGAGTACATCCATCCAAGCCTTGAGCAGACAGTTTCTCTAGGAGAACGTTGTGGGAAACAGTGTGAAAAGTTTTACTAAAGCCCTGATAGACAAAATCCACAGCCTTGCCCTCATCCACTAAGCAAGTCACGTTGTCATAGAAGGAGATCAGGTTAGTCAAACAGGACCTGTCTCTCATAAACTCGTTCTGACTGGGCCTGATCTCCTGGTTGTCCTGTATGTGCCTTGTGATAACACTAAAGATGATCTGCTCCACAGCCTTTCTTGACACTGAGGTCAGGCTGACAGGCCTGTAGTTCCCCAGAACCAGCTCTGGTCTACCCCAAACCAGGACATAAAGCATTACGGATCCAAGGTTGCATGAAATTGCAAAGCAGGCTTTTTAGCAAAGAAGCCCAAGAATATTGGTCATCCTCCAGAAACCGAGAGAAGAAGGTGGAGCCAGCCCACAGCCTTGCTCATAGTAGAAGCTCTGTATGATCCCCAGGCTCTATGACCCACTCCCTTGTTCCAGGGCTTCCCAAGCTCACCTTCACGTGGGCTGATACATTCAGGGACAGGAAGGCTTGTGCCACCTTGTGCAGTAGCCTGGACTAGACAAATAAACATCTTTGGTGAGCAGGTAGAAAAATACAGTAACGTGCTGAAAGGTGTCCTTGTCCCATGAAGGGCAAGGCAAGAGATGGTAGGGTTATGCTTAATGAAGATAGGTAAGGCTTGATAGGTGGGGTAGAAAGAAGGAGCTTGTTGGACATTCAGAAAGATGTTGTTGAATAAGTATTTTGTTATTATTTGAAAGGAAGAAAAAAATGTATATCATCAAAAAAAGCTTGATGCAGCATTTCATGATAATGTCATAAACATGGTTTCTTCTAATGCTATTTAAAGTAGCTTCTTGGGATTTGAAGCTGGAATCTGTTTCCCTATTCATTGTGTTCAAAGAACTAGTTTATTATTATAGACATGTTCAATAGCTTGTGCATTTTACTGTACTTTTAATTGTATGTATGTTTAATTGATTTTGTAATGAAATAAATGAGGTTTGGGAGGTTTTCTACTGAGGAAGAGAAGCAAAAGAGAATTTTAAGAATTACCCAAGGCCTGCTAAGTCAATGGCAAAGATTCGATTTTTCCATTAGTATTGCCTCAAATTTTAAAGAAAAGATGTATGTAAAAAGAACGTTATTTTATTGCAATATCTTATTTACAAAATTCTCAAATGAAAATAATCATATATAATAATATAGTAGCCCATTTTTAAAGATGTAGACACATAATTTTATTTTTTTATTTTTATTTAAACAGTGAAATACT
>NW_008586062.1:55065-72359 GCF_000691845.1 Merops nubicus | reverse complement strand
ATAAAATGTTTGTGTAGGTCTTTGGGGTTTTTTTTTTAATATCTGGGGAACTTTACCAGTAGAAACCTGAGTAACTTGAGGCTTTGTCCATCCACATTTCAGTGACTCATTTCTATTACCATCACAGTCAATGAAAAGAAACTGGCATAGTTATCTAACTATCTATCTATCTATCTATCTATCTATCTATCTATCTACCTTTACTTATTTATTCTCCATGCATAAAGACACAGGGCACAAAAGGAAAGGGCAAATTAAAAAAAAAAAAGACCCTGCTGCTATCAGGCTGCTAAAATTCCTCTCCTGTGCAGGCTATCAAACCATTTTACTGTGAACTGCAAAAAATAGACTGTAAAGAGCTGCTCCAGTCAGAGGGTAGCTGAGCTCTGCATCCATCCTACAGCCTTCACAAAAACACCTTTCACCCCATTGTGGTTTACAGCGTAGACTCTCCTAATTTATTTAGTCTGGGCTGTTCTGTCTGTTTATTACAGCTCTAGTCTCATGAGAAGATAAATCCTCCAGACTAATAAACCGATTTGATCCTACCTGCTGCTGTTTCAAATCAAGGGAGATCTGTCTGTCTTCTAAGTAAGAGTCAGGACACACATCACGCTGTGTAAGGAAGTTCTGATGACTTTTGACTTTTGCAAATTTATACAGATTTAAGGCTTTCTTATAGACATCAACCTCAATGAGCTTTTCTGTTGAAGAAGTCTCACCAAGACAAATTATAGACCATTATTAATTAATTGACCATTATATATGCAAAGTTTTTTGGCTAGTTGAATAATTCCCTGAAAGTGTGAAACAATGACATTCATTACAAGCTGAGATGACCAAAGAAGGTCTGTGAAGTTATCAAGTGAAAGTCCACACCACTGAAAGAGGAGAGCTGATCCAAAGCTCACCAAAATCAGTGCAAACACTCTCACTGACTTCATCTAGCTTTGCCATCAGGCCCATATGAAAGTTCTCACAGTTGCTCTGCAAAGTTATACTCTCTAAACCCACACGGTTGAAGTAAGTCTGATGGATCTTCCAAAGGATGAAGAATATGGGACAGAATGAACAGGTGTATTTTGGCCCTGAGTACTGAAATCCAGGACAGGATTCAGAACTCTTCAGAACTATTCATGACCACCTTCCTAACAGGTCAAACTCATGCAAGGACTGAGAATGTGCCAGAGTTGGACCCTCAGCACAGGTATCCTGAGCTGCAGCCCACAGAAAGGAAAAGGTAGGTCCTCATCTCAATTTTCCCATTTTTATTTAATTCCTTTGTTTTTCCAGTTTGCAGTTTTATGGTTCTTTCAATCATTGTTCCAGTCCCATTCTAATGAACGTGTTTTCGAGGCACAAATCTCTTTTGATGTTTTTTGGACTGAACCCTTCAAATAGGCAAATCTACACTGATTAAGCCCATGTCCTGTCAGAATATATTGTATTTATCTGCTTTCCTCTGTAAATTGGAAAGTAGCTGGAAGCTACTTATATGACAGAGTTAAATCCTGCAACACCACCTCGTTCATGATAAGAACCTCAAGTCACCCGCAAGGCTGAGAGTGGAGATAGCATCTTGTAACACGAGGATCTACATTTTCAGTTCCTGAAAACCCTCAAGAGAATGTTGAAGGGAAAGTAGGAAACCTCTGGTTGTTTACATTTTTTTCTCCCTCTAGTCACTTGTTGTTGCTAATACTCTGTATTTTTTTTCCCTGATGTACCATAGAGCTGAGCGTGGTTCTTCTGAGAGATACAGAAACCTCTCAGATTTTCCAGCCATGTAGTAAGTTGACCTTGGCTGGATGCCAGGTGCCCACCAAGCTGACCTGTTATTTCCCCTCTTCCTCAACTGAACAGGGAAGAGAAAACATAATGAAAGACTCAAGGGTTGTTATAAGGACAGAGAGAGATCACTCAGCAATTACCGTCGTGGAGGAAATGTACTCGACTTGGAGAAATTAATTTAATTTATTGCTAAAATCAAATCAGAGTAGGATAATGAGAAATAAAACCAAATCTTAATAAACCTCCCCACCCACCCCTCTGTTCTTCCCAAGTTCAGCTTCACTCCTGATTTCTCTACCTCCTCCCAGCACCAGCACAGAGGGATGGGAAATGGGGGCTGTGGTCAGGTCATCCCATGTTGTCTCTGCTGCTCCTTCCCCTGCTCCAGTGTGGGGTTCCTCCCATGCAACACGGTTCTCCAGGAACTTCTCCAACGTGGGTTCTCCCCACGGGCTGTAGCCCTTCACAAACTGCTCCAGCATGGGTCCCCAACAGGGTCACAAGTCCTGCCAGCAAACCTGTCCCACCATGGGCTTCTACACCCAGAGGGTCACACAGGTCCTGCCAGGAGCCTGCTCTCCACAGGGTCACAGTGTGCTTAAGGCACTGACCTTCTCTGGTGTGGAGTCCTCTATGAGCTGCAGGTGGATATCTGCTCCACTATGGTGCTACAGAGGGACAACATGCTCCACCAGGGTCTTCAGCATGGGCTGCAAGGGAATCTCTGCTCCGATTCCTTGAGCACCTCCTTTCTTGCTGACCTTGGTGTCTGCAGAATTTTTTCTCTCACCTATTCTTGCTTGCTGCTTCTGTTGCACAGCAGTTTTTTTTTCCCCCCTTCTTAAATATATTATCCCCCAGGCACTTCTACCATCACTGATTTGCTCTGCCTTGGCCAGTGGTGGGGCCATCTTGGAGCCATCTGGCTTTGGCTCCATTGGCCATGGGGGAAGCTTCTGGCATCTTCTCAGAGAAGTCACCCCTGTAGCCTCTGAGCTACCAAAACCTTGCTACACAAATCCCATACAACGTGGCAGACACTGTTTAGGTGTTCAGGATTCAACAGATCATCAGCTTTGAGCATCAACATCAAACTTACCCCCACATCAAGTAACCTTCCTTTGCAGTTGGGGTGCAATTGATGCCTAAAGTCATTTGAACTAAATCTCTTTCACTTGTGATGGTGGAGAATGGTCTTTGAGGATCCACGTCTTTCTGATCACCTTGATGATGATTTCAAACTGGGCTTACTAGAACTATTCCGTACATAAATTCTTAATTGCTCATTTTCAGGATAGAAAAAGAAAAATAGAAGGAAAAGAAGACAAAACACACAACAGTTTGAAAATCTGTGTTGTTTTTTTGCCTCTTTGAAGCTGAAGCTAATCAGATATCAGTCTGAGAACTGCATTGCTGACACTGTGAACCTTCCAGACTGAAGGCTTAATTTGGGTCTTTGTTCTAAGGTACTGGATGGTGATGAGATTTTCCCTTCACTAAAGCCTTTTTTTTCCCTCAGTTAAAGTTATTCCTTTTTAAATAGTCCTTCCCACTAATTTTCTAGGGAAGGAAGTGATACTCACTTTTTATTCCAGAAATGTGAGGCACTTCTCTAGTGCACAGCAAAAAAGCTGTTTACCCAAATTTTAGCAACGACTTCTTAAACTAGGACAGACCTAATAACCCAAGAGTCTTCTGTCAGAAAAAAATGAGATTGCAGGGGGATGATATACCCCATGCAATATTGTTTCATATTCACTTAGTCACTTATTTCTCTTGTGCATTCTCTTAACTGCATCAGTGGGGCCCAGCGACCATCTTTGAGTCAACTTCAATGAAATAATTGCTTTTTTTTTCAGTTTAGAAATATGTCAGAGTAGAAATCTGGGATTCATTGGAAATTTGGAGGACTTCTGGCCCTGACATCAATGGCTTCTAATTTAGTAACTGCAGATCACTGGTAATATAGGAGTTTCAGAGACAAATTCTAATGCAAGTACATGAACATCTCTCACAGACCACCAAGAGTACATGGGTGTGTCTTACACCAACAACACCAAATCCCAAGGGCTTATACAGGCACTCATGGTCCAAGAAAGATGTTGTGTAAGCCAGCTCCTTGGGATTCACTACACTAAAAGACAGCCCAAACATTTTCCACCTTGAAGTGCTGGGGTCTAAACCCCAAGTCCTGAATCAGGGTTGATATATGGATGATGCCCACCACCAGGCAAGAGGAAGACCTTCCTGTTGGTTTTCTCTCAAGGCCTGGCCAACATTGGGTGAAAACCAGCTAGGAAGTGAAGACCACGTGCCCTGCCTCAAAAGTTAACAGTGGAAAGGCTGGTTCTGCTGGCAGTGGATGGGGCAAGTTTATCTGTGTAGAGATTATATGATGCAGGGTTTCCTGTTATTGGAAGGGCTTCCTGACTGTTCAGCTACAAGTAGAGTTCCAAGCAATGGTGGGGCAAGATCAAGACAGAAAGATCAGGTATGTAATGATGCTTTTCCTGGAAAGTACTATATGATTGGAGTTGGACTGATGACCTGGCTTACTCCTTCTCCCATGACCTGGTTTCTAACTCAGCTCACTCCTTTCTTGGCTACATGTAGTGAATGCATAGATCTGTTTATTGGAGTTGGACTGATGACCTGGCTTACTCCTTCTCCCATGACCATGACCATGACCATGACCATGGTTTCTAACTCAGCTCAATCCTTTCTTGGCTACATGTACCATGAGTGAATGCATAGATCTGTTGATTCCTCTGGTGTCTGGCCACCTCATGTCTCTCCTATATACTTTGGAGTGGGAGGGTAAAGTCTTTCCTGTGTGTATACTGCCTCATCCTTCCTACTGGGATGTGCAGTCAACAGAAGATATCTTCCTGCTGGAAGACTGGCATGTGCCTAGTAGGAATTTATCCACCTGTATTTCTACATCTGAGCTGTAAATATTTCTCTCAGCAATGCATCCCCTATCAGTGCCTCAGTACAGAACAATGTTTTTGAGCAGCATGCAGTTGGTAAGGTCATCTAGACCCATTAAGAAGGTCTGTAGCAGTGTCAGGATCTGCACCTAGGCTTCAAAACTGCTGCGTGTGACAGAATTATGGCAAGAAACATAAAAGGTGATATCATATTTCAGAACTGAATATTGCTTGCTGAACTTTGGGGATCCTGGGAAAATCTATTTCACAAAAGGTGGAATGTCCAGGGCCTGAGAAATGACACAGAACGAATGAGATGGCAAGAGGGGAAGGGGAAGCAGCAATATGGTCCTTACAGAAACAGAAGTGGCAAGAGCACGTGTATAAAGGACTTAAATGATGTGATGTTGAACATGTGTAACATCAAATAATGACATTGGAACAGCCATGACATCAGCTGTGATTAAACGGCAAGGGAAGAGCAAATCTCAGCAGCGTTGTCTCATCACATTAAACAAGGGGAAAATCTATTTATGAATGAACTGACTTCATTTTTTTTTTTCCCTCATGGCACACTGTGCAGAGCAGAGTCGTGTGTGATTGAAAAGTCATTACATAGCTCTTTAACATGGTGATGTTTAATCCAAGACAGTTCCTTTTCAGCCTCCAGTAACTTCTTATTATTTCAGTCATCCAGCTGACACAAGCTCTGAATGTATTTTTCCAGGTTGTTTGAGGTGTAGAAGTTGGGTTCTGACAAGCTCTTGCAGTGAGATCTCTCAGGAGTCCCCAGGAACTACCTGAAGCACAAACTTAGAAGCTAATGTGATTCAACAACATTTTGCTGGCTTTCTCTCTGGCCAATTATTTTGGTCCATGGAGCTTCAATGCCTCTAATAATTTTTTCTATACCTCCTGCTTTTGGCCACTAACACTGACCTCACTGCAGATGCTTCACTGCCTTTGGGTATGGGTTGTCCCCACGTGTGTTGCTCCAGCTCAGAGTCCACCAAGACACCTACATCATGCTGTGGCAATGGAGTGGTGAAAAGGTGAAAATGGTGGAAGGCAGGAAAAAAGAAGTTGTGTCCAAAACTGACATAGGGAAGTATGTAAATAAATAAGCTTAAAATATAAGCTTAAAGGAAGAACTTCTTGCCTATACTAAAGAAAGTCAGGAGAAAGAAGGAACCAAGCCCACTTGAAAATAATGCCTGGCTTCTCAAAGTCACACCTCACAAATGCTTCCTCTAAAAATGTGTACTCATTTTCTCCTCATAACATCTTCCTTATAGAAGTATTATCATCCTACTTCTGAAAAAAAAACCATCCCTGTCATTTGGGATTTCCTTCACAACATTCCAATAACAAACTAAGACTTATCTGGAACCATCTTCAGAAGAATGAAATGCAGAAGAGTGAAGCTCAAGACACAGAAAGGTTATGACTTCATACTGCTGCCTTGAAACAAAGGTTAAAATTGCCTCCCATGTGTGATCTAAATCTAAGTGACATTAAGCAGATGGCACTGAATGACCAAGGAGATAGCCCTGGTCTTTCTCCATCCATGAGCTCACGTTGTATTTTAAGCTGCATTAACTTTGCTCATCTACAAGACACAGCTTTTTTCTCTTTATTTTTAAAAATTAATTTGGAGAGTCTGGGGAGTGGAGATATTTGGTTAATAGTGAGGGATCCTGTTTCTCATGAGGAGGATGAAAAGGAGAATGTAGCCCTGGGATGCTGCACTCGCTGGCGTTTCAGGCCAGGATGTTTCTCCCTGTTGCCACTTGGAGCAAGCAGGTGAATGATTTTGTTCATCCTTTTGCAAGTTGTCAGGTAAAAGCTTCTGGCAGAGAACAGCAGGGACAGTGCTCCCACTGCACCTCTTTAATCAGGCTTCTACAGTAATGGAGGCAATTTGAAGATCTTATCTCAAAGGACAGAGGCACTACCACTTACACAGCTTATTTTCCTCCCTCTCACCTCACTTTCAGGATGCTCTAAGGCTCTCTGAATGTTGGTTTATTTCTTGGGGTTTTTTTTTAACATGCTTTAACCCCTGTGTTCTCAGGTGCAAGTTAAGCTTTGAACCAGGCAGCACCCATCTCTATTCCCCAAACTTCATGCAGAAGTGGCTGGAGCATCATTTGCCTTGAAATTGGCCACTTCTCATTTGCTCTGTGCAGTTACTGCCAACCTTTCCCTAGAAAGACAGGGCTCCCAGACTCACAGTTGGCAGCTCCTGTTGTGTGTGGGGGGAGGAAGGAGAGTGAAAATCAACTTTGTGAACATGCTGAATTATTCTGGGAAGCACTCAGGAGAACATTGAAAAGAGAGACACAAAACATTGGCCAGAGAAGGCATCATGTGCTGGAAACTAAGAGAGATGAGACAGCAGACCTGAGGAGTCATCACTTTGCACCAACACAGCAGCTCTCATGTTCCTCTGGGAACCTGCAGCATTACTGGCATTTGACTTTCAGCTCGGATTAACTATTGGGAAGAAAAAAGCTGACTCAGGTTAAAACACGTCTGGTTGCAAGAAAAGACAATTTCAAGGAGATGGATGCTCAAAGAGTCTGTAGCCAAGGCTGCCTGGCATGCAAATCACTCAGTACCCACTCAGCATATCATTACTATTTCACTATCCCTGAGAATCTGCCAAGAACCATGGGGAACTACCAGACTTTCACCTTGCAGCAGCATTTAACTACAGAGCAAGCAAATCACAGCTGTAAAAGGTGACAGGAATCCTTAAGCTCTCATTCACGTGTTAATGGAAAGACACAGAAGACACAAAACCTGCAGAGCATTAAACTCCCCTGATTTCAGCTACAGGAGCAGGAATTGTGTGCCCTGTTTTGCTTAAAGGCAACTGGTGGAAGAATTTTACTCCACGAGGACAGAGATGGAATGGATAAAACTAAGACCAGAATTAGAACAGCAACTTATAATGTTTTCATTAAGAACAGCACTGGAAATAAATTGCTGCACAGAGAACTAATTAAAAAAGAACTAATAAATTCCACAGATGTAAACAAAATGCATTTTGTTTTTTGGCCTCCATCTGAACACTAACTGTTATTAACTCTGGGTACTGCTGGTTTTACATACATATGTTGGTGTTATTCATACAGATGGTGCCAGGGCTGAAGCACTGAGTGGAAGTATGGTTCCTTCCCTTACACTCCAGCAATAAATATCAGATTAATGCAAAAACTAATCCCATGAGAAAGGAGATATTTTAGGAGGCACCAGGGAGACTGCAGCAGTGGGTCCCTGCATCAGAGCAAAGGCCTGGGGCAGGAAAACACAGATATGGCTGGAAATTCACTCTGATATTTGTAGGAAATCTTAATACCTCTCTTGGATACCTCCTCACTTGGCTCTGAGTTGGTTGGTCATAAATTAGGGGAAGAATAACAGCACTGACTTTCCCTTTGATCTCTCCTACCATGCTTCCACTGTAGGTGGGTGAAGTATTCTGTCTATGGCACCTTTTTTTCCTTTTTCAGCTGCCACAGAAAAGTAAATATGGAGCACTATGGGTGAGACTCTTTTCACCCAAATGTAGATGCTCCAGTTCATAAGTCACACTCATTTTTCTTTAGAGACATTCAAGCACTTCTGAAGGACAGTCCAGCTTCCCTTTAACTAATTTAGCCAACAGCTCGATAAAATGGTCCAAAAATTGCCATTCCTGGAACACAGTAATTTCCATCTTGACATGAGGAAAAACTTCTTTCCTGAGAGGGTCCCAGAGCCTGGAGCAGGGTGCCCAAAGAGGTTGTGGAGTCCCCTTCACTGGAGAGATTCCAAACCCATCGGGATGTGTTCCTGTCCAACCTTCTCTGGGAGACCCTGCTCTAGAAGGGCATTGGACAAGATGATCTCCAGAGGTCCCTTCCAAACCCTACCATGTATCTATACATCAGCCTCAAGAACCCTACCATTCTGTGTGATTCCATGATTTAACATGCCTGTATCTATACATCAGCCTCAAAGAGAATGTGAGGTGACTAGTTCAGGTTTAGATGTTAACCCAGCACTACCAATTCATGACTAAACCACATCCCTACACTCCACATCTCCACATCTGCTAAATATGTCCAAGGCTGGTGACTCCTCCACTTCCCTGGGCAGCCTGTTCTAAGGCTTTCCAACCCTTTCAGTGAAGAAATTTTTCCTAATATCCAACCTAAACCTCCCCTGGCACAACTTGAGGCCATTTCCTCTTGTCCTATCACTTGTTAGCTGGGAGAAGAGACCAAGCTCCACCTCACTACATCCTCCTTGTAGCATGTAGTGTTGTAAGGGATTAACAGAAAAAAAGGGAGGTGAAGTATTTAAGGGCTCCAGGACACACAGAGAACTTCTGGGTATCAAAGATGCCTTTTTACAGCTAAAGTATGTTAAATAAAAGGCAGAGGAAGAAGAAAGGGACATCCATTTAGGTATTTTTAACAGATCTTGGATACCACAGTGACTGAGGTCTTTGACATGCTTAATATAAAAGTGAAAAAACTAGTCTAGTCAAAATACTGGAGAGTAAACTGTAGGGAATTACTGTGAATACAGAGAATGGAAAGAGATTTTTCAGTTATCTTTAACTCTGTGTCTCTACAGTTAGTTGAAAAGCAGAATAATTGTGGTAGTTAATGCACAGGCTTCTCCATCCAGCACAACTGATCTCCCAGATAATAACAATTAGCAATGAATTTTGGCACTGCCTGCTGCCTTTTTCAGCCTGTTGGTACTAGACATCATATTTAGTGAGCAGAAGCCTACACATCCCCAAATGCACCAAGCAGGAGGAGATCCTCTCTCCTTAGACACTGAAATTCACCCTTGACAAGAAGGAAAGCTGCACTGAAAAAACAAACAAGCAAGCAAAGAAAAAACAACTGTGTGATTGTGATAGTCAGTTCTCTGCTTTGTTCTTCACCTATGCTTGTCAGCACTTGGTAGGATCAGGATCATCTCAAATTGGAGGTGGTGAGAAGGATGAGAACACTCATTGATACAGTTCGGCCTCTGTTTCATCTACACCTTCTTTTTTAATTTGATGAGGAATAGGAAATATTTAAAGGGAAACTGATGCCACTTAAAAAGCACTTACCTAATTAAGCCTCCAATGCAGAGATCTCTCTTCACTCAGGGATGCACTCTGTGATGCTCACCACCTAAGGCTATACCTCAGCCATATGGCATTTTAATAGACACTAGCAGAGGGAGCCCTTTTTATAGCTTAACAGATGGGTGCATGCTAGTTACTGGGGTTGGAGCACAGGGGAGAATGAAAGAAATTGGAAGGGAAGAGAATCAAGAAAGACAAAGGTCAAAAGATGAATTCTTTTTCCTTTTCTATAAGAAAACCCCCTTCTGTTATTTCCAGATCCTTGGACTCAAACTCACTGCTAACAATCCTTTCCAAACAGTTACTAGATGAGAGATTAACCTTACAGCAGAAGTACCACTACTGATTTCAGAGTTTTCTGGCCCAACCAATAGTTGCATGTGTTTAGGAGTCAGATACAAGTTTTTATAGCCATAGAATCATAGAACTGTTTAGGTTGGAAAAGACCTTCAAGATCACCGAGTCCAAATGTTAACCTAACTCTACCAAGTCCACTGCTAAACCATGGCCCTGAGCACCATATCTACACAACTTTTAAAAATATCCAGGGATGGGGATTCAAACTCTTCCCTGGGCAGCCTGGTCCAGGGCTTGACAACCCTTTCAGTGAAGTTCTTCCTAATGTCCAACCTAAACCTCCCCTGGCACAATTTGTGGCCATTTCCTCTTGTCTTTTTGCTTGTTACATGGGAGAAGAGGTTGGCACCCATCTCTCTACAACCTCCTTTCAGGTATTGTAGAGAGCAATAAGGTCTCTCCTGAGCCTCCTCTTCTTCAGACAAAACAGCCCCAAATCCCAGAGCCACTCCTCAGAAGACTTGTGTATTATAATCTCAACAAGATTGGGATCTACCAAAAAATGGCTAGAAAAGCTCAGAAGAGCAAGTCAGTATGCTATAGGTATCACAGAATCACAGGATGTCAGGGGTTGGGAGGGACCTCCAGAGATCATCGAGTCCAACCCCCCTGCCAGAGCAGGACCATCTAGTCTAGGGCAGGTCACACAGAATGCATCCAGATGGGTCTTAAAAGTCTCCAAGGTAGGAGACTCCACAACCCCCCTGGGGAGCCTGTTCAGTGCTCTTGAACCCTTACAGTAAAGAAGTTGTTCCTCATGTTGAGGTGGAACTTCTTGTGCTCCAGCTTGTGATCATTACTCCCTGTCCTAGGCTGCTCTCAATCTTCTCATTGTCCAGCCTATATTTGTGCTTGGGATTGCCCTCACCCATGTGTAGGACCTTGCACTTGGCCTTGTTGGAGTTCATGAAAAAAATCCTGGGTGACATCCATCCATCTATCCATCCATCCATCCATCCATCCACTAGAAATGTAACGCAGAGGTGGTTACAGGGTTAAGCCTTGACTGAATTAGGATTAATTTGGCCTTTAAATTTAGATGTTGATATAATACTTTCTCTAAATCCATTTTGTCCTGGTTTGAGCTAAAACAGAACTAATTCTGTTGAGTAATTTTACTTTTCAGCTCAGCTCAGTCTCTTCTAACTGCACTTTCTGAAGTTAGCAGCAGATTTTTGCAGACAGTGTTGGCTTCTAGCAGTGATCATAATCCATGTTTAGACTTACTACCAAGGACTGGGGTGTGCAGAAAGGTTCCTGCTTATACTTGCTTCTGTGCAGACCAAGGTCACTGCTGAATCTTGTGTGCCAAAAAGTAAAAGCCCATATCTGTGGGGAGCAGCCAAGGTCACTGCTGAATCTTGTGTGCCCAAAAGTAAAAGCCCACATCTGTGGGGAGCAGCAACCAGGACAGCTGACCCTAAACTGACCAACAAGGGCTTCCATCCCACCTACATCATATTCAGCGTAAAGCTGAGGGATCACAGGGGTCAAACTCTCTTCTTCAATGGCTGGTGTCCAATCCCAAGCCATGTGTAATTCCAGAATCCAGCTCCTGAACCTGGTTCCCATCTCCCAGTCCAGTCTGAGATTTCCCCAGTGCCTGCTCCACAGCATCAATGGTGACAATGATGTAACTGCCACCAGGCAATTTGAGCCAATATCGTTTTGTGTATATATTTCAACAGCCTGTTTCAGTAAAGCTGTTTTAGTTTTATTTTCCAATCCATAAGTCTCTCTCCCTTATTCCCTTTTATTCCCCCTTTGAGAAGGGAGGAGGGTTACCAGGGTGTAGTCTCTCATGTGCCCAGTGGCCAATCCAGCCCTAACCCTTGATAAGTGTCTTTCAACCATTTCAAATCATCTCTTTATCCAAAGGCAAAAGTTTTCATGAACCTCATATTACATTTCTTCTGTGAGGAAAAAAATGAATCAAGGTTAACAATGATAAACCTAAATAATGTGTGGTGAATATGTCCCAAAATGCTGACAGAAAATATTTGCCCTTGCGTGGACAAAATGCTTGGAGATAACAGAAACAGAGATTTCCTGTACCTTCAACTGTAATAACCTTTTTAATGACTTGTGAGTCATCTGATTGGTTGTGATATAAACTCCCTGCTTCTGCTTATGGAAGGATTTTATTTATTTTTATGGTAATATTTGGCTTTCTGTCTCTGAAATTTGTTGGGTTCCGAAAGAAAGCATTAAAAAAGAAATCCCAAATTTCTGCTCTCTCATCTGACAGTTACATTATGACAAATATTCAAATCTCTCAAGTGCTCTCAGAGCAGTATTTTGCAGAAGTATTATGCTTCTATATGGCTGGAGAGACAGAAATCTGATAACACAAATGCACTGAGGCCATCCTGCTGTTTGGAGGGGTGAAAATCTATAAAAACGAACAGTTTTGCATAGATCAAGCCAAAACCAAAAAAATACTTCAGGTATATTTACCATTATACATATTTTGAAGGCAAAGGGCAGCAAATCAACCTTCAGTGAATCAAGGCATTTGGAATATTTGTTGAAAATTGTGTTACCTGGCCTGAAAACCATTTAAGTTGATGAGTAACATTCAAATGACATAGTGAAGGAGATGGAGTGATCTTTACATATCCTTATATATTCTTACTTTTTGCAAATTGCACAGATATTTAAGGTTGGTGTCTATAAGGTATAAAAATCTTGAAGGAAAATTTTGTTAACACGGGCTATTAATTTGGGGTTACTGTCAATGGTAAAATATATGTGACACAGGAATCTCTGCACAGCTCAATGATAAAATTACATCCTCCAGGCTTGAGGCACCTTCAAAGCCATGGAAAAGGGACACACAGTAATCCCAATCAGAAAGAAATGTCCATGTTCAAAATATAGGCTGCTCTCCAATGTATAGTCTAGAAAATCATACAAAGGCTATAATGTAAAAAAAGACAGTTTCCTGAGGCAAATTATCCCTTGAAGAATCCATATCTATATGGGCTATCCTCACCAGCATCACCAGAGCACCACACTTCAATATATTCATGAAATACAAATGAAATATCCCTTCCCCAGCACATCCATCTCCTGCCCTATGCCAGTTCTCTCCTCCTATTTGCCTTTGAAAGCTTTCTGCTGTGTTGTTTTCATATCATATTGGAGGAGGAGACTTCAGAAGACACAGTTTGAAAGAGAAACATCTGTCATGTGGGATGGGATGGGACCTCATGGGACGTGGAGGGAGAAACATGAAACTGGAGACTCCAGGTCTCACTTCAGTGTTTTACAATATCACTTACAGTGATAGAAAACTTCAGTGATGTTCTGCCAAGAGCCACTGCCCCCCATTTGATTTAGATTTATAAAATCAAAGAATATCTCAAGGTAGGAGAGACCTGTAAGAATCACTGAGTCCTACTCCCTGCTCCTCACTGGACTGCCTAAAACTAAACCATAGGACTAAGAGCATCATCCAGATGCTCCTTAACTCTGACAGTCTTGGTGCTGGGGAGTCTGTTCCAGTGACTGACCACCCCTCTGAGTGAAGAACCTTTTCCTAATGTCCAATCTGAACCTCCTCTGATGCAGCTTAACTCCATTTCCATACATCCTAACTCTGGTCACCAGAGAGGAGATCAGCACTTCTCCCTCTGCTGGCATCCTTAAAGAAGTTGTAAGCTGTGATGAGGACACCCCTCAACCTTCTCATCTCCAAGCTGAACAAAACCACCTCAGCTGCTCCTTGGAAGTCTTGCCCTCGAGACCTTTCACCATCTTGGTCACCCTCCTCTGGACACACTCTAAAAGTTCAATGTCCTTCTGTGGAGCACACAGCACTCGAGGTGGGGCAGCACCAGTGCTCTGTAGAGTGGGACAGTCACCTCCCTTGACCAGCTCACTATGCTGTGTCATTTCCAGGTAATAATTGAAGTTATACAAGAGAAAATAGAGCTGAGGACAGTGATGCCAAAACTACGTGGAGGCAGAAATTTCCAAATGAAAAGTTAGGATGAAGAGCTGGAGTAAGAAACTTTTAAACCTTTTGAAACAGGTCCTGAAGTCCACATTCCTCAGTGCCTCCTTCCAAGGATTTAAGTTCTTGAAAACCTCTCCTACTCTTGAAGAGAGTTCTTGTAAAACTCTCTTCACTCTACTCCTACTGGAAAACCTTTGAAAACTTGCTGGATGAGGATGTGATGTCACTCCCAGTGTCTCCTTTGTGCAGATTATATAGTCTCTGTGACCTCTACCTGGGCACAGAGTGGTCAAGAGTACAGGACAGGGATCTGTGGTTTGTTCTTCTAAAAGAATCACAGAAGTTTGGGGTTTGGTTTCAGCTCTGAGAAAAAAAAAGGATTTGGGTTTATTGTGTCTGCAGCATCACTCAAACCCCTCTGGTGTCCAACAAAAACTGACTCCAAAGTTAATTAAAAATTAATATCCTATCATGAGTGGTTACATCAACACATCAACACCCAAGCAGAAAATAGTCAACAATAGACCTTTTTTTTAAAAAAAGAAAAAATAAAGCAAACCCAAAAATAAAAGACAGGAATTTAGCCAGATGAATATTTCATCACCTGGTTTACTCCTCCACTTTGAACACAAAATGTTCCTTAAGCAGGACTACAAGGCAGACAGCCACCTACAGACCTTCCCAAGCAGAAATCATATGTATTTGCTGAAGTTAAACAGAAATAGGACTGTGACAATTTTTTTTTTTTCCATTTTGTTCCCTTAATTGCCAGACAAAGTGCAATTTTCTGTTCTGTTCTATCAACCAGATGCCCTTGTCATCCACCATCACACTACAGTAATGGAACTTGACGTCCTCTTTGTTGTTTCTCACTGTATTTGTGTGACTCACTGTGCAAAATAAAAGTGTACTAAGAATAGCAGAGGTTGTGTTAATGGCAAAGCTGTGAAAGTCCCTTCATCTAATTGCTTTCAGATTTGTTTTCAGTGCTAAGGCTCTTGAAGTTGTCTTGATATGCTAAGAGCATCCAGCCATGAAGCTCTGTACCAGCCAACGCACCAATTTGAGTAGAAATCCTGCTAGGGTGAAGTTGTCGAAGGTACTTTGGCACCTAAAGGAGTAAGCACAGACCTACACAAACTTCCCAGTGATATGAAAGCTGCAGAATTCTTTTTTGAGTACTTTACACAGTGGAAAAGCTGTCCAGAAATGACAAATGACCACAGATTACTCTGGAGCATTAGGAATCAGCTGAAGTTGTGATCCCAACCCCTTGGGACATTGGAGCATAGCAAAAATTTAAGAGAAAAGGAAGTGACCATGCCATTTTTGAAGCTAAACTACACAGGTAAGCTTAAGTAGGAGAAATTTCTTCCATCTGTTTAGAATTAAGAAAGCAAAGCAGCCATTCCATGAATGCTTTACAACTTTGCATCAGTCAAGACCTCAAAATAACATTTGTGAGGCCAGTCCAAGACTGGGAGAATAATTTTACTTAGTAAGAGAGTAATTTTACTTAGAATACAATAGAATATAGAGTAGAAAATAGAATAGAATACAGCATAGAAAATAGAAATAGAATAGAAAATAGAAACCGAATAGAAAATAGAAATAGAACAGAAGAGAAAATAGGAATAGAATAGAATAGAATAGAATAGAATAGAATAGAATAGAATAGAATAGAATAGTTCTGTAGGAAGGGATCTATAGTGATCATCTAGCCCAACTGATATGTGCCCTTTTTTAAAGCTCAGATCATCAAAGCAGAGACAACAAATACCAAAGCAAGACTGAGGGAACGATTTAGGGGGAAAAAAAATGAAATTATAAAGACTTTAATTTTCCCAAGTGATTCTAGAATGTGCCAAGAAATTACAACAAATAAAATGTAAACTTGGAGGTGTCAGGTTGATCATTTAGAGCACAGACCCGAAAGAAGTCAAGAGATGTGGTGATGGAAGGAAGGGTAAGAGGAAAATACCCTCCTCCCAAAGAAGAGAAAAGGATTGGAAGGTTTATAATTCAAGTTCAGTGACAAAGCAATGTAGTTAAAAGCATGTAAAACAAACCCGAAAGAAGTCAAGAGATGTGGTGATGGAAGGAAGGGTAAGAGGAAAATACCCTCCTCCCAAACAAGAGAAAAGGATTGGGAGGTTTATAATTCAAGTTCATTTAAAAGCACGTAAAACAATCCCATTTTATGCAAGTTCATTTATAACTTGGAATTAATTCAGAATTGTAGAGAAATACAGACTAAGACTAATTTTTTTATTCTACTGAAAAGCTGGATTTAGAATGGCTGATGAATCCCACACTGTACACCTACATCTGGACTGTGAGACCCACTGCCCTGAAATGCCCTCTAGGTATTAGCAGAGCAGTTGGCTAGAGCTCTAGATGATGATGGTAGCCACCTGAATGCACAACCATGCAAAATAAATTTGAAAGGATATCACACCATCAATGTTAATAGTTTTAAATGTCAACTTTGGGAATCAGTGTTTAGTATGAAATGATATTTTGGTCAGGGTAGGGGAGGAAGTATTTTCATCTTATATTTAGAATACCCTGCAGTGATGCTCTTCTCTTGTGTTTCCAAGAAGGTTATAGGCTGAAGAGTAAGAATAAAAGTTGACATGTAGATCAATAGTGTTCTAGAAGAGGGGAGAGGTGAAAATCCTGCAGCAAGATACATTTATAACAAAACCAGACAAATCATTTCACAACAGCACCTCAGTCAGACAGGAGCCTCTCTCCACAGCATCGTGCAGAACGACTGTGCTGGGGCAGAACGATGGCCTTGTGGGTCATCTTCCACCTTCCTGCCTTGTGAAGTTTTATACATTTTTATTTAAAAGGACTTTTTTTTCCCTACCATTTACCCTCACATGTCACCCTTATAAAATTTCATGCAGGCCTGACATTTTATGCAAGTCAGACATTAAATAACATTTTCTACTCTGAAATGGTGCTCAACCCAAAATGGGAGTCACAGTGTAAGGAAAAGCAACAAATTCCATTATTTTCACAGGCAAAAGGAGCTCTCATAGAAAAAACAAATTTCTTAATCCCAGAAACAACAGTCTCTGTTCCAACAGAAACCAGAAGGTCTCCT
>NW_008586062.1:28194-55034 GCF_000691845.1 Merops nubicus | reverse complement strand
TCCTGCTCCCATAGTCAATGTCTGATTGCAGGTAGAATAATTTGTTAATAAAAACCTTGCTAGAGTTGGGGAAGGACATGCTCAGACTTCCATCACAGAGGAATTTTGCTGTGCTGTGAGTTTCAGGTGGCTGAAGAGTTCTTGCAGGCATTAGGAAAACAATGAATTAAACCCATGAAAATTCAAACGACTCATGAAGAGCTGCACAGCAAGTAGATGATAGTGTCAGGTTTTTATCATGGAAGTGGATAATATAAAGCTCAAAATTCTGTTACAACACCTGTTGAGGACAGTGACCAATTTATTTGAGTACCATTTGTTTTGCACACATTTATTCTGTAATTAGACAGTACAGTATTTCTACCTTTTATGTTGAAGTTGTCTACATTTATTTCAAGCTTGAGTTTCTGCTCCACAAGGATTTTTCTCCATTATCACACATTTTATCATAGCTCTTCAATCACTGATCATCTCTAACCAGCAGGAGGAATGAATTGGCTTGGGCAAAATCTTGACTTTTTTCTGTCTTCCTTTTCTATTTTGCTGACTGCTTTTTTTCTTCCCCTCTTCTTCTCCTAAGTTTGTAATGTGCTAGTGTGTCCATTGCTCTAAATAACCTTAGCTTTAATAGCCTCATTGAAGATGCCATAAGGGGCCACATAACCACTTAAATGAGCTTACCCAGAATTACTAGCTGCTAGAAATGCTTGAAATATCATGTATACATCTACCTGCCTTTCAATGAGGCTCATTCTTTGCTTCTTGATTACCATAGATCACTTTATTAAGATGCAAACTCAGTAACCTGATGAAACAGTTCTTTTTCCCCTCAATACTAAAATATTCTTTACATGTTTCCCTGAGAAATTCTAAGGTAACCCTTTTTCAGATAGGGAGGTAATGCCTAATCTTCCAGATCTTGTAAAGTTCAATATCTTTGCATATATATACTCACTTCATATAAAACACACCCTTGCATTGCTACTGAATCATGAATACTTTTTCTAAACAGGTAAAATCTAAGTTACATGTATCTAGAAAAGTGGTAACTTTCATGAGAAGTATTTATTTTCCTTTTAAACTACCACCAGACCACACTGAAAGTCAACCTGTGAACATCAAACATTTCATTCAGACCCAACAGCTCTCATCTGCTTCTCTGGAGAAGCTGAGATACCTTTCACATTCACAGCAACTCTCTTTTGACTTAGGCAGAAGGTTCCCTGTGGTTTCAATATCACAGTTAATATTTTATTTAATCTAATTGTTTAAGATAGGACTCATTGTCCTGGTGTCACTGCTCTGACCTCTGCCTCCCCAGTGCTGCTGAGCAGGGACAACAGGAGCATTGGAAGGAGTAGCTGCTTTTGGTGACAGGACAAGTCCCCAGGTGCAGAGAGAGAAGCTGTAGCAGAGAGGGAGTCACACAGGAGATGGTTGTGGAGCATGGCAACCTGACATCCCAGGTCATGTTGGACAGGGCTCTGAGCAAGATGATCTAGTTAGAGATGTCCCTGCTCAATGCAGGGGGGTTGGGCTGGATGACCTTTAAAGGTCCCTTCCAACACAAAGCTTTCTATAATTTTATGATTCTATAGAAACAGGAGGGCTTAAATCACATAAATTAGGGCTGAGGGTTGGTTGAGAGCATGGCACAGCTCTCACATTCTCTTGGGCTCTCTTTCTGGTCCAAGCTTCTAAATCAGTCACAATAACTCTCCTCAGAAGACACTTTGGATGCATACTGAAATAACAACAGCAGATCTCAGTGACCCTTAAAAGATGGCTCAGTTGCACTCCCAGCACTGACTCCAGCCACTTGACTCTTCAAGGTTTAGGACAGTGAGAAATAGGCAGCATGGATGAGGCCACATTTTTGGGGGGAAGAGAAAATGAGCTTAGCTGCAAGGACACAAGCCATGCTATGCCTCTTATCTTGAAGGTCCAAGAATATTTCCTGGTCAGGTTTATTTCCTCTTATGGCAAAAAAACTAAGAAGAAATCTTCTGGACATTTTCATTTTGTGACCTGAAAATGAACCTTTGTGATGCCAGAGATGGGGAACTGCACAACACCACTTCATAATCACTTCCCAGGTGATGCCCAACCAGTATCTAAGACACTTCACCATTCCAAAGAATATCACAGAGGTTATTTTGTTTTGTTTTAAAACATGTACAGGCCTTTTTGAACAAAAGAACACGATATACTGATGTGCCATACACCTCCCTCACTCTCTAGGATATGGACCTACCAGCATCTTTAAGGGAGGACCCCTAAGTAGCAAGCCAGCAGGGACAGGACCACACATGCCCTATTCTAAGACTTCCTCATCCATCACAGCTCTAGTAAAAAGAACAATCCATGCCAGGATGAACTGTGTGAGAAAACACAAGTATAAAGTTATATATTGTAGTAGAGTTCAGGAGCACAGCAGCTGAGATCCTACCACAGACAGGAGGGATTACTGGCTAACAATAGCCTTCAAACGTGTCCTCATATAAAGACAAGGTTCTTGTATCTGCCTCCCACCAGGTAGGCAAGGGAGCAAAAATTTAGCAGCACTTCTAAAGGTGCTCAACAGGAGCCTCACTGCAGAGATTTGGATGAAAGCAAGAACACCTTGTCACTGCTGGGAAGTCCAGTTTGGTGGCAGTTGCTTTACAGCCTTTCCCAAAGCAAGTCAATGGTCTCGTCCCCATTCCTGGGAGGCAGAAAAAGGCATCAGGAGGCTCCTCCCTACTCCTCCCATGGGCTGGGTGTGGGATCTTACCACAGCTCCCCATTAAAATCAATGCTGCATCTACACCCCAAAACTTAAAGCTGTGTTTCCTAAATTAATAAAGACAAACGTGAGGGGTTTTTTTAGTAGTCCAGTTTGGTGGCAGTTGCTTTACAGCCTTTCCCAAAGCAAGTCAATGGTCTCGTCCCCATTCCTGGGAGGCAGAAAAAGGCATCAGGAGGCTCCTCCCTACTCCTCCCATGGGCTGGGTGTGGGATCTTACCACAGCTCCCCATTAAAATCAACGCTGCATCTACACCCAAAAGCACGGGGCACAAACTTAAAGCTGTGTGTCCTAAATTAATAAAGACAAACATGATTTGTTTTTTAGTCTTTTTATTCTATCTTCCTTTCTGACTAAGCCTGAGAACGTTCCTAGGTGTCTCCTAGAAAGCAATGCTTAGTTTTATTTAGCGTGGAAACTCATCAGTCTTAACTAATCTCAGAGCTGTCTTTAATTACAGCTGTCCTGATGTCCCAGTTTAGATCCCCTCATGCTTTGCCTTCATCTGACACACTGAAGAAAAAGGGAAGAGATGAATATTTTATTCTTGTAAAAAAAAAAATGCACTTTTAAAGAAGCAGATACACAACAAGAGTCAAGATGTCAAGATTTCTTCTTAGCATCTGCTAAAAACACATTGGTGGATGTGTCAGAGTTGTTGGGCTAGGGGACTTCATTATCTATAATCTACATAGCCATGGCTTTGGTTTTTCTGATAGGTGGTTTTTTTTCCTAGATACATTTTTTTTATCTAGATAAATAGATTTTTTTTATATATATATATCTAGATAGATTTATTCCAACCCCAAATAACCCAGTTCTTTTTCTCCCCAGTTCTTCCCTGAAGCTCTCACATTAATCTACCTGGCTTTTTAGTCATGAAACATGAAATTTTATTATATTAGATTTTACAGGTTACATAGTTTTATTTTTTTTCTCATCTTCTCCTGTATTACCTGGCTGGAGAAGCATGAAATGGTTCAAGAGAAAATGCTTATGTCCTAGTATATGAAGGACATATATAAAGAAGAAGGCACACCTAGAGGTTATCACTTGGCTTGAAAGGTATTTTTCTGCTGAATTTGTGAATGAAAAAAGAAAAATGAAATCAAGAACTGTTAACATGAGGAAAAAAGGCACTGGGGTTTTGCCAAAAGTAAAGCATTAAATGAAAAGAAGCTGCAGGATAAATATCTATGCTTTGATGTTTCCAAAAACAGAGGGGACTGGAAAATTTATCAACTTTATTTCCATTTATAATATTAATGTTAAGAAATGAAAGAAATTAAAACCAAACTGAAAAAAAAATATAGCTTGGCTTCAATTTTTACATTTATTTTGTAGTCTTTTAATAGCTTTTTTTAAAACTTTTGTTTTGTCTTGATCTTATTTTGTCTGTGCTTGTTTTGATCTATTTGACACTTAAAATGCCCAGGATTTGCATAAATGTTTGAATAACACGTGATAAAAATAAAAGACTATTAAACAATAGGATCAGTAGGTTTCCATCCCTGGAAAAACCTGTTCTAGTGGGCTTAAATTAAATGAAGGAAATTAGGAATTTATCTATTATAAGGAATTATGAGGAATTTATTTATTTAGGAATTAATTCCTAATTAAATTATAAAAATTACCTTTCTTCTTAGCTTTCATCCACACAAGATCCCTGGGAGATAGACACCTACAGGTCCTAAAACCCCACCATAATTTCAGCCACTTCAGACCAGATAGATACAACCACAATTTAAAAATCACTTTTCTTTACAGCATCCTTCTTTAAACATTTCTGTACTATTTTCATAACTCAGCCTTCTCTTTTTTTGGGTGGTTGGTTGGTTATCTCTTTCTTTCCATATGAGATAACCTAGGACAGGTAACAGCAATGAAATCTTTGAGCTGTTTCACTGATAGCCATCAGCTCAGACACAAATGACACTGGATAGAGATGAGATGCTCATCTTGTGCCCACAGATGCTCCAAATTCTAATGGGTTCCAAGAGTCTAGCAAAATGCTGACCAGCTGAGGGCAACTATGATGGTGGCACTAGGTGCTTGGAGGAAGATTTTCAAAGGTACAAAAGCACAGCCTCCTTCCTACTGAAAACCAGTGGGATAGAGCATTTTATTCCTGCTTTAGACCTTTGAAAGGGCTCTTCTCTCTCCATTAAAACAATTGTCTTGCTGTTGACTCACTCCGTGCAGATCTCTTACCCAAATAAGCCCTAAAACTCAGCAGAACTCCACACTGGTGGACAGGTTCATGTTTATGCCCAAATAACTGGGATTCCTGCTGTTGACACTACCAGCAGGTCAAACAGCATCGAGGCAAACGCATCAGTGGAAGATGAGAAGGGAAAAAAATGAGTGATCCCTCCTGAACCCCAAAGCCTTTTGGGCTCCAACACCCCAAAAACTTCCATTCCCTCTGCTCCTATTGCTGAATTTAAGGTAGCTTTGTAGGTAGCACAGCAGTAATAATCAATAACAGAGAGCTACAAAGTTATGTGAAGAGACCACTTGCAAAACCCATAACACTGGAGTAATAAAAGTTCCCCTCTCCCACCTAGCAAACTCCAAGACTTCAGGGTTTTAAATGTGGGGTCGTTTTGGGGCTTTTTTTTTCCCTTTCAATGCATAAAGAAGATGCACAGTGTGCTATCCTGCAGTGGGCATTCATTGGTGCTACTCCCAATTCCTAAAGAGCGTGCTTAAAGTGAAAAAGATATTGCCTGAGTGGAGTGCTGGCATTTTTCCCAGCCAGGATCCGAGTCCTGTCAGTTCCACTGCACTAAGAGGGACATTTCTATTTTGTCCCTTTCTGCTTCACTTGAAGGAGGATAAAAAATGCCTAGCAATAAAAGGAATCAGGAAAACAACTAATCCTGCAGTTAATTCTACTTCAGAGCCCTGTTGAAGCCACTCGTTTTCCTGGTTGTCTCTCCACACACAGGTCTATGCCACAGACCAGGTGGTGAGGATGGAGAATTCACATTGTGAATTTACAGGCTAGCTTCATGATGCCTTCTGGTTTATTCTCAAGCCGTTTTCTAATCATTTCTATCATTATATTTGCCCTTTTGGCTGCCATTTTCAGGTGATAATTGTCCAATCCCTTTCCTGAGCAGCAGCAGCTAATTCAGATTCTGACAACGAGCACACATTGTTTCCACATTTTTCCCCCCTATGCTTGGATTTATTTTTGTCAACAGAAAGCTTTATTTTTTTTGTGTGCCATCACTGTGGTCCTTTGAAGACTCTTTAATACTAAATAATCTGAATAATTCTGTCAGCAATAATTTTACCAGCTCATTACTTCACCCCCTGCAAGAATATTATGCACAGCACAGTGAATTTCCTTCATCACAAAAAATGAATCACCTGGTTTCTGATTTATTTTTACTGATATTTTTCTCATTATTAGTTATCATCCTCCTCTGTTCCACTTTGACAACTTTTTTTAACTTGGGTGTGACAGCATTTCTTTGGTGCAGGGCACTATGGGAACCAAAATATCCTTTGCTGAGCACTTGTTCCTGCCTGTGTATTGTGGGTTCTGATGCTCTGGATCTGACCCTCTGCTCAGTTCCTTAAAAGCCTCTTTTCACTCTGCTTCACTTACCCAGCACTGCCGAGGATCCCTTTGAGACATTATCCTGCTGGATTGTCATTTAAAGTTTGTAACACTGAAATTATGCCAGCTAGGCTGAGAAAGGCTCAGAAAAGAACAGACCAAGACAGAATAAGAGCAATGCAGAGGATGTGACAAAACCCCAGACAATGAACAGCATATGGAATGCAAACTTGTGTTTGAATTTTGTTAGGGCAATGTGGTAATCAGTATAGGATTCATCCTTTAAAAGGGAAGTCACTGAGCATTAAGATCTCCATCCCTCCCTTCCCAACAATATATCTTTTCACTTTCAAAATATTTTAATTTGAATTTTCAAGGCTTACCTCCTCTTACCTCCCTGGCTATTCAAAATTTGATGTCTGTTTTGTGAGCCTAGATAAAAAAAAAAGCCATGAATGTGTCTTGATGTTGCCCAGTGTATGAAATTGTGTGTGAATAACAATAAAAGTAGCCATCATTTGCAGGGGCAACCATCAGCTTCAGAGGAATTGAGCTCAGGCTTTCTGAAGAGGCTTTTTCTTATTGCCTTAGAACAGAACTTCTGAGCCCCATTTGGCACACCCATAATTACCTGTAATATTCACCTCTTGGATTTCTTAATACTTGTACTAGATCCATGGGGCTGTTATGGCAATGGAAAAGTACATGATCAATCTTCCAAATCTGTCATGTTTGGAGTTGTGTTCACTTACTAATTGAAAACATGAAAATCATATGATTTTTACCTTGGGATCAACAACAGTCCAACAAAGCTGATGTGAAAGCAATTTAGATGAAATTATTTTGAAGTATGAAGCTGAGTAATTTTAATGCCTCAAAAAGAACATTTTTAGGTCTAAATCAAGAACTAGAAAAGGTTTTTCAAGTGTCGTGGAGCCACAGAATCAGAACAGAGTTCCATCCTGATCCTGATTTTTAGGTCTAAATCAAGAACTAGAGAAGATTTTCAAGTGTCGTGGAGCCACAGAATCAGAACAGCCCAGGCTGGAAGAATGAAGTCTGTCTTCTCCTTTTTTTTTTTTAGCCAGAGTTCCATCATGATCCTGAAATCCTGAAAAGCAGCTATTAATTCACAAATTCACACACCATGTGTAGCATTTTCTCACCTTACAGGTCTAGCTTACTATGAATCTCTCCTTCCAAACATATCTATCCTCCCATTAACACCACTTTGGGGAGGGTTTGTTGACCTTGTGTGCTCTGCAACCTCAGCTTTTTGCATGGGAAGTTGAATTTCTGCTAATTAAAGCTGCAAAAAAATTGCTTCTGCTGCAATTGAGTTTTGCAGGATCCTTTTTCCTGTTTCCTTGTGTTTTTTTTGAGTCAGAAAGTAGGAAATTGCCCTAAAGGGAGAGGTGGAAGTCTTGCAGAAAGGGGCCCACCAAGGGCAATATGGGTGTTTCTCCAGTTCCTTAGTGACCCAACCTACCTGAATGCCATTACATCATTGTACTTTCAACCCACCAAACTGGAATCAAAATTACTTAGGACAACATCTCATTAGAGTTTTATGCTCCTAATTATAATATACACTGCAGCTCTTGGACTGCCTGTTCTTTGCTTGTCAATGCAAGTGCCCTTGCCAAGGTAACCTGTAAACTGCATTATATAGGATTTATTACATCATTTCCTTTGTGAATATAAGGTGATTATCACCTTCATTACTAGTCATAGATGTATGAGCTATTGTGTTTTAAGTGTGTTAGTGCCTTCCACGTGGCACATTGTAATTTACAATTACAATCACTTCCCCTTAATTGTTATACCACAGTCTATTAGCAAATTGCACTTCCTAGAGACCTAGAAACATTTTTGGTGGATTGAAATCATCTTGGAAACACAAGGATTTTGGTTTCTTAGTGGCTGATGGGTGTTTCACTTTTACACCAACTCCTAAATGATTTTTTTTTCTAGCCTGTTGTCACCCTTGAAACCAGTAGGCTGAAGATACTAACCCAGCAATGCTGGAAAACACAAAAATACCAGGACCTAGGACCTGGCATGACACTGAAAAATCCCCCAAAAAAAGTTCAAATCACCCTTTATCTTACTCTTTCCAACAGAATAATTTGATACTGTGCAGACAGCATCTCAACTGCAAAGCAACTTCTAAACCAGATGTAGATAGGAGAGAAGCTGGCACTCCATGCCCTCAAGTATTTTTCTGTTTTAAAACCCAATGCTATCAATTGATCATCAATGTCATCCAAGTAACACACTCTGTACAGAATGTCACTCATCTCATTGCTAAAATACAAGCCCCTTACCCAGTGGAACAGATCAATTAAGAAGAATAAAGGAGAATATTTCACTATCTCTATGATAACTATTTGTTCTCCTTTATCTTCAGTCTTTTTCCCACACAAAAATCTCAGATATTTTTTTATACTTTTCTATGCACATGCACTGCTTACTCTTCAATTTTTTTGGGGGCCAGATTTGTCTGTAGATTTTCTGCTACTCAGGGGCTTGGATCATATCACGGAAGTTAAAAGAAAATTTTAAAAAGCTCTGAAAAAAAAAAAAAAACTTTTAATGACTAACAGTTTGACAACTCAATCTGCAACAATATTTCCTGAGAAAATTCAGTTAATACTGCTCCAGAAGGAAGACCACATCCGAATCAAACCAAATCCTCTTCCATCCATTCTCCTCAAGGCTTTCTGGCCAGCAAGGAATGAAAATATAACATCTAACCTGAGGCAGCACTGAGTCACTCCACAATGTAAACCCAGAGGTATGTCTGAACCTTAGAAACCATCCTCTGAAGCCTTCTACGTGCCTCACTTCAGGCCACCTCACGAGAAGGGTTTGGAAAAGGATGGCAGAGCAGAACAAGCCATGAATTTTGCATTCAGACCTACGTTTTCTCCACCAGGAAGGTTCTGAAGGAGTGAAGGTGAACAAACGAGCCCTGAAGAGAGACTCTGGTTCACTTATCTCCCTGCTGCAGTCTCCACTTAGCTCAGGAGCAGATTTTCTAATCTCTGCTTCACCAGCACTAAGGTTGAGGAGGGATGGGACACTCAGACAAGATTGCAAGGCAGACTCTTTCTTTTCCTCCCCCTTTGACATCTAGAGATTTAATCCTTTGCCATTTGTGTGTGTGTCTTACTGTCCACTACAAGCTGTTTTAACCCTTTGCTTGCCTCATTCAGCTTTTCAAAAACAGGACTTCAAAGCAGAAAATAAAAATAAGACCATTACAGAACCTGATTGAAGAGAGTCCAACTCATGGACTGTCCAACAGCCTTTAACAAGCACATGAAAGGGAAAGGAGGAGGGGATATGCAAAGGAGAACTTGTATTTGGGCCAATGTATTAATTTGTTTATAGTTATAGGCACTGAATCTGCAAATTCTTATCAGCTGGAACCTCCTTTGGAAGGGAATCCATCTTCTAGATGGATTTACAGAGCAGCTGTAGCCATTCTCAGACTCCCTCCTGCAAAACAAAACACCACGAGTGCTTTGTGGGTTTTGTCACAATTCTTTACAGACAGGAACATGGATGTGTTGCAAGAGAGGATGTAGCCATTTGGGAAAACCATTGTAGGAATGACCTACATCATCTCTACATAAGTGCCCCAGCCCAGGAATGAAACATATTCATAGAATCATAGGATGTCTGGGCTGGAAGGGGCCTCCAAAGGTCATCTAGTCCAATCCCCCCAAAATAAGCAGGGACATCTCCAACTAGATCTAGCTACTCAAAGCTTTATCCAGCCTAACCCTGAATGTCTCCAGGGATGGGGCCTCCACAACATATTACTGTTCCCACACATATTACTGTTCATGGTCAGCCTGAGCCAACTCAGTTCCTCTAGAGCTCCATCTGCACAGCAGAACCACCTCATTAGTATCCTTTTATAAGACAAGCTCTCCACTATCTCAACCCTCTTAGTAATCTGCTTCTACCTCTACTTCACCCACTCATGTTCCAGAAGGAAATCCTGTTATTGCCAGTGCCATGTCACCATTGTTTGTCTGCCTATCCCAACGGGATACGGATGAGCTGACAAACCCCTCAGGAGCACATCACATCAGTGCCTCCCAGCAACCCTTCAATCAGTCTACTCACTGGAGAATGGAAGGAGGAGGGGTATCATTTCTTTGACTGTCTGCATTTTAGAGGCAAAAATAAGCTTCATTTCTCTTAAGCATCACTGTATAGAAAGTAAGATGGATTCTATTCTACCACCTATACAATGTAGTATATATTTTATTTGAGTACCTGTGACAGGCTGCACTATTAGCAATGATGGGTGATTCAGAAAGAACAGGTGGGTTGTCATAGAGCAGGCATGATCTCATCTGCCTCGAATAACAAAACTTTCAGCTGACAGGTAGAAGTGTCAGTTCCTTTGGTAGGAGTGATTTTCCTTCCTCTTCCCAATGGAGATTTGCTCTCTTTGGATTTCACTGCAACGTGACGCCAAACTCGTAGTACTGGTGAAGCAGCAGTGAGTAGGAATGGCAACTAAAAAGGCTGAATGACCCTTAGCATTTGATGTTCTGATCAAATTTTAATTAAAAGGAATAGTTTTATTTTCTTTATTCTAAATAATCCTCTTTAACACTTAAAGAGGAAATCAGGAGTGACAGAGTGAAAACTCGTTCTCTCTCTGTTCCAGTAGCATCCTCTGACTTTATGTGAAGAGGGAGAGATTGACACATTTTGTAAAATTAAGGAAGACAAAAGACACTATAGAATGTATATGTGGCACAGTTGCAATTGGTTTAGAACATGCAGATGGCCACCATGCAAACAAATGGTTGGTTGAGATCCCAAAAGTAAGAGGGAAGATATTAATAAAGTGCAAATCCGTTCTCTAACATCCCAAGAAACAGCAGTAAGATCTCACTAAGTTTGAAGAAAGTCAGAAACTGGTGTCATTTTTCACTATAATAGTAGAGGTATTTATAAAGCTCTTAAAAAAAAAAGGACTACTGAGTTTTCCTGACCAAACATAAAGAAAAAAAACAATAATCCTGGTGCAAATGTAATCAAAATTGATCTTTAAAGTTCCAAGACTGATGTGGGCATTTCAAAAACACACAAAACATGTCCTCATCCCTTAACGTATCCAAATTTATCCTGTTAGAGTTTTATTTCCAACCTCTGAATTCCTATTTCTTTGCTAATTCTGTTTAAGAGATTCATTTCTTGGCATAGTAAAAATTAATGACTGAATTTTAAAGCGTTCCTGACTTCAACAGATAGATAACTGAGGAGCCTATCCTCCCAAAATTTGTGCTGGTGTGACTCCCCCCTCAGTCTCCAATTAATGATTACTCTTTCAAGCTACACAAAATACCCAAAACTTCATGAAAAGAAACAAAATCTGAGGTAATTAGAATTGGAGGAAGCTGTAGGATTATCTGAAAGTAGACGGTTGACTTCTAAGGAGTTACTGGAGAGGAAAAGGTGATTACAGCAAATCTGAACTCTTTGAGCCAACATATTGCTGGGCAAGAGGGATGGGGCAGAATAATTTCTGTGCATTCATGAATTTATTTAGATTATGTGGGCTGAAGGGCATTGCAAACGCTGTCCTGGTTTCCTGTTGGCAGGCAGAACCATCCCAACACAATTAACTCCCAAATCCATTTAATAAACCCACAAATCACGTTCAAAAGCAGCAGTAGGTCTCCCACGGAGACACGGAGCCAAAGATGAAGCACAACAGCCAAACAGAGCTCAGGGAATTTGGTGAGGGAAGTTCATGTCACCACTACTGACTTGCTAATGAAATTTGTGAGAAGCACCAGACTTGGCCACACTGCTGTTTGAGGATGTTTGGCCTTTCTAGGCAACCACGTATCCAGTTTTCTCTAATTATTGGTATTTATAATTGCAGAGTCATGGAACGGTTGACGTTGGAAGGGACATCTGGAGGTCAAGTTGGAGTGGCTTTGAGCAACCTGAACTTCAGCAGCCCAAAGGATCTCTCTAACCATGGCAAGGGGGTGGACTAGATGATCTTTTAAAGGTCCATTCCAACCCAAACCATTCTATGAGTCTATAAGGTCATCTGGTCCACCTCCTCCTGCTCAAGCAAAGCCACCTACAGCTGACTGGCCAGGACCACAGCCAGATGGCTTTTGAGTATCTTCAAGGATGGAGACTGCACCACCTCCCTGGGCAACCTGTCATCCTCACAGTAAAAAAAGGTTTTCTGATGTTCAGAGGGAGCACCACTGAGAAAAGCCTGGCTCCACCTTCTTTGCTAATTTGTCTAGTGCAGCTGAAGATACCATTCACTGTCTCTACAGCAAGGTCCCACTGCTGGCTCATGTTCAGCTTGGTGTCTACCAGAACACCCAGGCCCTTTCCTTCCAAGCCACTTTCCAGGCAGCCTTTTCATTTCATCAGTAGGAGGACTGGATTTTCCTCAAAGAACCAACAATTCCCTTAAAGGCATCCAGACCTTGGCTAAAAAGTAGGAAACATGCAACATTTGTGTTCCAGGCTGGAAAAAGGCCATCAGGCAGCCAAAATGTACAAGCACATGAGGAAGTCAAGGTGTGGGGAATGCATCTGATGGGGCTTAAACCACGGGGGAAGACAATTGTGTGACAGTGAGGAGAGGGGTTGGTTTATGGACACGGATCCCCACCAACCCATCAAGTCAACATGTATTCATGACTTGGGAATCTCCAGCAGTGTAGGCACAGTTTTGATTTGCCACTTGAGGAGAAGGCATTTGGCTCAGAATACCACATCCTCCTGCACTCCTGGTGGGAAAAGAAAGTTGTATTTGTGATTGTTCTTAGAGGGACCTCAGTAACATTATCTGAGCTTTGATAAATGTTTAATTACATGGCTTTGCAGCCACAGGTTTCAGGGGTTCATTAGTGTGCACGAGCTCTCCCCACAAAGCACATATCAAGCTGATAAAAATTTGGTTTTAACTCAAGTAGTGCAGCCTGTACTCAAAATTCAATTGCTCCTGGTTTTAAGTACTGGCTGCATAAGCACAGAGGAGACAGCAAGTCTAGCTGCTGGATAAGGTGCTCAGTCATTTGATGAGGATTATTAAACTACTTAGCCATTATTGGTAATATTATTTACCGTGCTATTATGGTCATTATTAACAGTATTTATGTTGCTCTTAGAAGTTCAAATCCTGGACAATGCATTCAGTAAGCCAGACTCTACCTGAGCACACAATTTCCTCCAATACGTTCCCCAAGCCCCCTGGGACCTCAGGTACTGCAGGGGAGCACAGGAGGCTTGCTCAGTTCATAGAACTATTCCTAGCACAATGCTGGCCTGGGACAGATAGAACTGCCTGGAAGAAGTCATAATAACTATGTCTGGAAGGCAACAAGGACCAAGGACAATGGGCAATTCCCCATAGGAGGCTTGCTCAGTTCATAGAACTACTCCTAGCACAATGTTGGCCTGGGACAGATAGAACTGCCTAGAAGAACACAAAACTATGCCTGAAAGGCAGCAAGGACCAAGGACAATGGGCAGTTCCCCATGTGGATGTAGAAGCTCCATGCCAGTTGAGCTTTGATGTTGTTTGCTAGAATGGATGTCCTAGGAGAGCTTTGATCTCCTCAATCTAGGAGAAAACAAGATGAGGATACGTGCAGAGATCTATTGATATTGACTTCATTGCCACGTGATGGATTCTGCTGATGGCAGATATGGGTCTGTGATATGCCTCAGGAGGGGCAATTGGGGCTTAGTAAAAGTATCAGTCCTAATGGTAGTTCTAAAGACAAAGAAAGAAATGTGTTTGCATTGAGAGAAATATACCTGCTGTCCTTTATTTTACCTTTTCCTCCCTCTACCATAAAGTCCAGATGCCTTTTGCAAGCTGGGACTGTTAAGCAGGACTCAGCTGAGTTCTTCTGAGCTCTTTTTGCAAGCTGGCTGATCACAGTGAACCCATTGTGGATGGCCCCTCAAGAGCTCAAAGGGTACTTCAAAGGAAACAAATTGAGATGGACAAGAGGATGGGATGGAATTTGCATATTAAATGTGACACTTCCATGAATGAATAATGAGGGATTTGAAAGGCTGGCCACCAAGAATTAGAAGGAAAAAAAAAAAAACTCTTCGTTGGTGTTACAGATAATTCTTCAGGCCTGTTTTTGAGTGATATTAACACAGTTTCTTCCAGCAGAGGCTTTGTGCAACCAAAATGATTAAACAGGCCCATCAGTTAAATAACAAGCTACTCTAGGAAAGGTGGAGCCAAGAATTTAATCTCCTGGCACTTGAAAGCTGCCCAAGTGGGTAGCTGAACTTCCATGTGAGGTCTTCAGGCTTTCAGTATTAACTGTGCAGGTTAATATTAAGAAAATTTGGCTCAGTGCAACATATCAAAGAATGTTAGAGGTTGGAAGGGACCTCTGGAGATCATCAAGTCCAACCTCCAACATGCAACACAATACAGTCCTCATAATATTCCTTTAAAATTTAAGTGTTGGGGATTTTTTTGATTGGTTTGGTTTTTTCTTCCTTTAAATTTTCACTGCTCAATGAGCACCAGGTTAGGAGTAAATCAGGAGCATCTCCTCTGTGCTTGAGCCCTACAATGCTGTGAGAGAAGCAGGAGGACAAAAGGCACATTCACAGAGGTGGTGTGTATCCTTCATTAAGACTGGCCTAATTGTAAGCATTTTAACGACCTACAGGAGATAGAACCCCTTGCCTTAGATCATTTACAGTCCCTTAAATATTGGCCTTCCAGAAAGCAACTCTGTGACACTCCATGTGCTGAGAAACCTCAGTGATGAGCAGAGCATAGGAACCTCATCAGGGAAAATAAAAGACTTCTTGTTCAACCAAGACTCATCTGAGTCTCAGGCAACTCCTCTCCTCAGTGGCCAGAGTGCATCCAAAATCTATATTCAGCTGGAAAGGGAAAAGATTCCTTCTCTCCTGTCATCATGGTGACAAGAAAAGATGGATTCATCATTAAATCACATCTAACTAAATGCAACTGGGTGCAGGAAATTCAACAAACAGAGGATGGAAGTGGTGGAGAGGTTCTACAAGAGCTAACCACCTAGGAATAGATCAGGAGATGTGGTCCTGTGCTGAGCTCCAGTGTGATGTTTCACTGGGATACTGGGAAAATTGCTTAACTGTGTGCTGCTGGTTCCTCAGTCACTAAAGCAGAGCTAATATCATCTGCTTTCAAAAGCATTTGGAGATCTCCAGATGATAAATTGTGCAGCAGAGGTAGACAGAATGCTACTCCTGGTGATTATTATTATTATAGGGAAAAAATAGGATTATTTCCTCCTGTGTAGATTCCAGTATCATTCAGAAAGAAAAATAGCAAGCTATTTCTGGAATCATGCAAGACATAAAATAAATAGCAGAGCTAGTATCTCACAGGGAAAATCAGAATTATTTTTAAATTTAGATGATTAAAAAAAAGAATTATCAGAACACACAATAGGCTGCTTCCAGGAGCTGGGAAAAAAAATTAGATGTGATGTCATTTGAGCTGCATTTTCAAGGTAAAGTTCAAAGAAAGAGGTCTGAAGCATAAATAAGAATTTATTTTTAGACACCTTAGTCTAACGTTTGCCTTATTTTTTATCTTTTTCATATAATGAAGAATATAAACCCCCTTTGCTGCTGAATTACTGTTTGCTGCTCGTGAGGCTGGACTTTGGTTCATTATATGGAAGAGATTGTAGCTGTGAATCACATCCCAGAGAAAAAAGCAGCAGCTCTAGTTTCAAGTACACACTCCCTGCATATGGAGTCTGTTAAATATTTAAGCATTTAGTTAAGATATCCTGAAGCCCATTTAGGAGGTACTAGAACATTGTCCCTATTCTCTGGTGTTTTAGCAGAGCCAAAAAGAAGTTAACAGAAAGCACTGGAAGAGCTGGAAGGAAGCATACCACAAATCTCAGCTTCACACTGGCATGTTACAGGTATTTCAGGGCTATTTTAAATGAATTAATTTCTTTTCCTGCTATTTTGAAATGATTAATTTTTGTTTCCCTGCTATCCTTACTACAGGGTGAAGTTCAATGACCTATAGCTTGCAAATATCAATAAACTAGGTCGTCCTTGTTATCTAACCATTCTCCAGCCTACACCCATCACCAGCTTGTCCTGCTATTTTGTCTATTTAGTTTTAACAGTTGGCTCTTCCCAAAAGCCTGGGAGGAGCTATGATAGCTTCAAGCACCTCACCAACCCCCCTGTCTAGCTAGCTCAGTTAGTGGCAGCAAACACAGAAAGCTGAGTTAAGCCCCACAGCCCAGGTGGATCTTTTTTTAGAGATTGCAATACTCTAATTTTCTTCTCTAACTGCTTCATGGGCATTTTTCTCATTCTTTAACATCTTGAAATAGCTCCCATCAAAATCCAGGGGAATGGACTGGATGGATTTCTGCCTTGACCCTCTCTTTCCTCTCCTCTCCTTTTCTGAAGGACAGCTGTCCAGGCTTGTGAATGAGCAGTAAAAAGCATCAGGCAGCTCCTAAAGCTGTTTCATCCTCTAAGACAATAGAAGAAGAGAGACAGGACTGCTCAGCCTCTGGTGATACCTACAATTTTTGACTGCATAGAGTTCAGAGAGATCACTTGGACTGAAAATTTACCTTTTAGATGGATGGCTTACAGAAGATGAATCTGCCTTTCTTCATTTGACTCCAGTCTGCCTCTTCTTTGGGAATCCTGGCAGCTGGGATTTTATTTTGGCATGGAATTTTTTTCTTTTTTTGCATTAAATGAGGTCTAAGACAGAAATTGTGTTGATGTTCAACATCAGCACCTTCCTCACCATCAATATTTGACCCTGGCAAAACACTGAGAGTATTAGTAGAGGTTGTGGGTGGGGGAATAGGGTTTCACCTGAAATACCTTAGACAGTGAAAAATGCAACGAAGTGGAAAATTATGTAGTGCTACTAAAACCCAAAGAAACAATCTACATGAAGACAGATTACCTGCTGCAATCAATTCCACAGCAGCCCCAATAGATGGGATCAGTGTGCTTTAAATACAGCTGAATTTCTGGTGTCTACCCAGAGATGAGCAGATCAAATTCATCCCCAGAGCACTTCTGCTGAATTCGTCAGACATGTGCCACAGATATTTTTGCTTCATTTATCTAAACACATACTTTGAAGACAAGGGGTTGCAAATAAAATCTCTTTTGAGCTTGAAAGATGGGATCTTGGGAGCAGCTGACACAACTGTGCTCCTCCAATAGCCTCCAGCAAGTTACTCAGCCTCTTTAGATCTCAGTTTTTCTGCCTTTAAAACAAGGATATTGATATCTCTGTGCTCAGAGTGGCAAGTTAGGAGCAGAACATCTGTGTTATAACATCTCCAGTTTGACACACTGCTTTGCAGTCTCTTATGAGAGGAGTGTGAGGCATCTAACAGTGTCTAGCATTAAATGCTTCAGCCCCTCTTCATTCTAATGAGAGTGGTACCTGGGTTCACACTGAGCTGTAGAACTGCCAAGCTGGGTTCAGTTTATATCACCCTCAATAATATCCTTTTAGAAATCATTTTTTTAACTTATTTTTATTTTTTTTTACACTTGGCTACATGCAATTCTCCTGTCTATAGCTTGAGAATCAAGCCCTTGGCCTAAGCTTTTATAAAACCTGAGAGCAGATTTCTCATTATGCCCACAGTAATCTCAATTATTCTCCTTTGTCTAAGACTTCCGTTACACTTTGATGCTTGTGGACATTTTAAGTAACTACCTTTTTTCTTAGCTGACTCAACAACATGACAGAAGATTATTCTGTCCAATTCTTCTCCTCAGGTCCTTTAATCAGCCAAAGTCCTTATATGCCCTCTCTTAATGTTACTTCTGTATATGCAGGGGTGGGAAGAGTTGGTGAATTTACCCTCAAAACACACTTTTGGGTTAGAGAAGACTTCTAACCATTTTTATCAGAAGAATTGACCCAAATAATGTATAATTGGAACAGACAATTAGTTCCAAACATGATTATCCACATTTGGGGAAGGGGGCCAACAAAAAAATGAAGTTTTTCCAATGGGAAGAGACATTTGTCAAAATCAAAAGATAAGCTGGAATCACCATTTCTCCATTCAGCTCCCTACCAGCCATCAAAACACTCCTTCAGTACAACAACTGAAGATAAAAACAGGTTTCTGTGAGTCCTGGAACACAGTATCAATGGTTTCTTGGGTTTTTCCTTGGATAGAAAGATTGAAGATTCAAGAAGCAGCCTCACTTTTATCAGTGCCATAATATCAGAGTGCTTAGATATATTAAATAGGTCCTACCTGAAGGTTTCCCTGGGATAGAACTGACATTCTCAGGCAGAACCTGCCACTTTCCTCCCATTTTTTTGCTGCACACCACCACTGCCAGCATGCCTTTGAGAAGTTTCACCACAAATTCACATTTCCTTCTGGTCTTTATGTCTCAAACACAGGAGGCTGAGGCACAGTCTACCCCAGCTATGCCAAAAGGCTTAGTGACCAAAGCTGAAAAAGCTCCAGATTTTTCATAGCATGTTGTGTGATAGCTCAAGCTCCAACTTTACTCAGCATAGTGTAACAGTGTGGGTACTTCCAGAGCCAAAAACCTGCAAAAAATGTATATTAATGACTCAGGGAACCACACAGGACCCCGAGTCAAGTGATATCAGATGTTATTCTGCACTATGGGAGTGTAGGCTATGCTTAAGCAACATGGACTTATAAACTGGCCTTGATGCTGAAGATAAATCTCTTGGTATTTGTAAAATAAGCAATATACCTGGTGTACCTGAAGGTCTTGCTTGACCTACAGCCAGGGCTGTGAATAGAAAGCACAAGGGTACTTAGATTCCAGCATATTTCAGTCTGCTTTGCATTGACACAGCAGGCAATTTTTCTTTCTGTATCACTTTCACATTGTGTCCTCACCTCTTTTTTTATTCCCCAAGAAAAGCAACAGCAAGCAAATTCGGGGTCTGAATGAAAATCCTCATCAACCCTCTGAAAGAAGTAGGGTGTAATGGGACATTTCCAGGGGATCTTTCTCCCTTTTTATGTCTCCAGGAGTTCAAGTGAAAAGGTACAGAAAGAAAAACTCCAATGAGTGGCTCTTCCTTCAAAACAAAAAAAGGAAGAAAAAAGAACACATAAAACAATCCCCAAACCTTCAAACCACCCCCTTCAAATTCAAAGCCTTCAATTCCTCCTGAAATAACATCCTCACCTGAAAAAACAGGCTCAGTGATAGGCCAGTTTCTGCTGTCTCAGGTTCTGGGTACTGTGAGTTAAAAAGATGCTGAAACTAATATTAAAGTTGAGAACAAGACTTCATAATCTCCCTAAATGCTAATAGAGCTTTAATGCTGTTTTCATTAACTTTGTGCCCTGTCACATAAAGCTGGAGGGCCACTCAATGATAAGAAAACCCCACTGATACAGTATGAATGGATGCTAAATGTGAATTCTAGAAGCACTGGGCAATGCTCACAGCAGGGCTCTGACAGGATAAAGATTTTATGGAGTGTCATATCAGGACTTGTTGAGGAGGCTGAATGTCAAGAGTAAAAGCAACAGCAGGGAAAAAAAAGAATTCAAGAAGATCTCTGAAGTCAGGCTTTTTTTTTTTTTTTTGGAAACTGCAATTAAAAAATTAACTTTCCTCTATAAGTAGCTAAAAACTCAATAAGAAGCTCATCAAAAGGAGATTAAAGAAAATAAAAATCTGACAGAGAGCGATACCCTGCCTTTCACTGGGAAGCCAGAGTGGTTCTGGCAGGTCTAAACTTCTCCAGAGAATTTTTTTTCAGCAGAGGATTTGGTTATCTGAGTTGCAGCCTCAAGCCTAAAGCTTTGACTGGGTTTTTCTGGGTGGGTTGTGAAGGATTCTGTCAGTAGGCTGGGGAGGGGAGGAAGAACTCTCATGAACAGGGTAGCCTGACATGTGTCCCTACATGGAAGCACAGATATAAGAGGGCAAGAACAGGGCTTTTATTCCCAGTTCACTCATGGACCCTCATTGTGCTTCTGATTCAAAGGCCCTAAGTGGAAGTGAAGCTCAGGAGCAGCTTTGTCAGCTCCTCCAAGGCAGGGAGGTTGCACATACCAAGCATTAACCATGTGCTCAAGGCTCTGCTCTTCCCCCCCTCAATGTGGTTTTTTTTTTCACTTGTCTGTGAATGCAGGGGGGTCATTAAACCCCTTTCTGTAGATATTGCCCAACAACACGTAAAAAACTCTCACCATGAATGTTAGAACCAGCACTACCCTCCCTGCTCTCACCTATTGTCTCTCTAGACAGAGAGAATCATCTCAAGTACACAAATTCTCCAAAATTAATGAGGGCTATGCCAGAGAGAGGTGAATTAACTTGTGCCTGTGGTTCATTTCCACCACTGATGAGAGAGAAGATCACCATGACCTCCTTGACCTACGTGCCTAGTTTTCAGAATGAAGTGAGGTAACAACATGCTTTGCCATGTTTTGTAGAAAATACACCAAATTTGGGTTCATTGCTCAGACACTCTGCAGCGAGAAGCCACAGTGGCTTCTTTGTTCCTTCAGAAGGCTATCACTAGACTTTTCCTTGGATGCCTGATGAGATAGGAGCCAGACCACCCCCTGAATCACCATAACTTGCTGTAAAGATCTGAGAAAATTAATAACTCAACAGCAAGGAAACCCTGAAAATACCTTCAGCTACGTGGGCTGTTGAAACTCAGCAGGTAAATTAACTTCTTGTGATGTTCATGTCTTAAGAATTGCTTACTAAACTATCTAGCCAAATAAAATATCCTGCATTATTATAGGAATTTTCTATGGCTACTCACTTTGGAGATGCTCCTCAACCACTTCAGGCAAATTGTGTGAGCTTATTTGGTTATACAAATGTTTCTTATCTACTGGAAAGTAGGATGGATACTTTCCTACCTTTCCTAAGGAAGTGAGGAGGGTTGTTGACAAATCAGAGTGGCAAATTCACATACCCAGGTGGTGTCAGGGATTCTGGAAAGGACTGAGCATCCTAGGGGTGGACACACAAAGAAGCTGCAGGAAGCAAAGCAAGGAAGGTGTGTGGATGAATCTCAGTTCCTCACTACTTGTGGCTGTCACTGGCTTCAACATCTTCACATCTTCCTTCCCATGACTGCCCCTTTGTGGGAAGCAAGTGAAATTCTGGCCACACAGAAGCAAGAGGAAAGAAAGGGAGATTCCAGCTAGGGGCCTGGAGACATATATGATGCACAAACATTTCTTATACAGGACTACCACAGGGGCTTCTGCATAATCTTAATTTTCAGCCTTGGAAGGAAGCTCTGGGATGAACTGCCAGCCCAGGCCAAGTCCCAGGAAAACCTGGGAAGGCAGTGCTGGCCACTGGCTGCCAGCCATGGGGTGAGTTTTGACCATACTATGTTGCTTACAAGATAAAAAAAATGGTCAGCGCCTGCTGAAACAACAGACCCACATATTCTGGATTTCTGCTGCAAGGAAAAAAAGTGTGTATCAGGTCTGCCAGATGAGCTAATATCATATTAGACACAGCACTCTCCTGAAAGTCCTTTTTATCTTCCACTTTGGCTAAGATCAGCTAAAATGTTTCCAAACTCTTCCTCAGTACAAAACTCTGGAGCCTGGAAGCAAGTGTGTTTTCTTCAAAGTCTTGCAGTTGGCATGTACAACCCTTATCAGTCCAGCCCACGTTTGGTCCAGCCCATGCACAGTCACAGCAAACCCCCATCCTGGTATTTCAGTGGATCTCTACCTCCAGAACATGTTTTCAGGTCGTTTTAATTTTGCTAAATCCAAATGGCACCAGTGGGTGAGTGACAATCCAGCTGAGAATTAAAAATAATCCAAACCAAAAGAGTGGCCACCTCTTTGACTTATAAAAATGTTTCCAATTAAAATAGAAAACATTCAGCACTTAACCACAACAACAAAAAGTCATCTTAAAGCCCTTTCATTTGTATTAATCAATTGCAACCAATCTGCAAGATATTTTATAGTGAAACTAGGCTGGTTTCAACAGAGGTCCTGATGGACATAGGATTTACACCATCTATACACACAAATACATGCACATGATGCTTAAGACTGTCAGGACTTTGTCCTTCAGCTCCAAGAAAGAGGAAATGAAGGTTGGCTGGTGGTTCACCTCATGCTCCATTTAATATTTTGTAGTTGCTTCACTGTTTCAAACATCTAAATGACTGTGGAGACAGACAGAGTTCCACCCTGGAGAGCAAAGACACAAGAATAAGAAGCAGTACACTCCAATTCTGGTCTTTTCACCAGCACAGAGTCAGGCTGAGATGCTGAGCAAAGGGCAGGAGAAACCTCAGAGTATAACAGCTCCTGACAAACAGCACCAGAAGAATATATAGCTCCAGTCCAGCCTGGAAAATTTGCTCTGCAGACTGGTGAGTTTAATGATATCTTCAAAGACTGTGATATGCTTTGGTTATATTTAACAATATACTATCCATCAATGGCTATAGAACCTATTTTAAAGAATTTTACTAAGGTTGATCATCAAAAATCCAAACAAAAAATAAGACTACACACTTTCCTTTTTACTCCCATGGTACAACTTTGGTTTTTTAATGTATAAATCAAACCTCTTCTGGGCTTTAAGGCACTCACTGAATCAAGTTGCTGAAAGTTTGGAACACGTGTATATAGTAAAAGAAATTTCTATCTATAAAGGAAGGTGTGCTGGATCAAAAAATCAGAGATCATGCTAAATGGCCTTTTTTTGACCCAGGGAAAGCATGTGTAACTGAATCTGTGCCTGACTGAAGATTAGCATCTGCTACTGCCCAGCAAAACTGGTGATTAAAAGGCATCACTAAGTAGCTCACAGTAAACACAGTGGCAAATGAGCTAGGACCAAAGAAGAAAATCAGAAACTATTGCCAGCAGTAGATGGCAGAGAAACATAAAAAAACAGAGGCAAAAATGGCTATTAAAATATATTTTTATACTCATAAAATTAGCCTTAATGAACTACAAAATAAACAAGCCTTAATGAACTATAGCAGCCACTTACCATTATTTCTGTCCTAATGAGCTTGGAGAATATATTTGCCATAATACTGGTCATTAACAAGATATTATTTAGGATATATATTTTATAAAGAAGTTGCTATGAATTAAAGAGATTCCAGGAAATGTGTCTCACCCCACAGCAATATTTGAGTGGCAAAAGAGAAAATTTCCTAGACCAATAAACACCCAGATTTGTCCATACAAGCTGAAATCCAGGTTTTATGGCTTCTCCCTCACACTAAATTTCTCCTCTATAGTCTTTTTAATGCTGTGTTCTGGAAAAAAATGTAAATAAATATTGGTCACCAGTGGGATCTGCCTTCCACAGGATATTTAATAGAAATTCTTAATTGCACGTTGTAAACATAATACAAAGAGTAGCTGTAAAACTAAGAACAATTTTGTTCAAAGTAATCAACAAGAATTCTTCTTCATACAGCAAACTCTGCCAAGGCACAGTGCTAGACATCAAAAAAAATGATCCCTGCAGGAGCTGAAGAAGAAGAAATTCCACTTTTGCTCAAGAAAATCTCCTTTTCACTATGAAGGTGGTCAAAGCCTGGACTAGGCTGTGAATTTGTGGAGCTTCTGTCCTCAGAGATGCTCAAGACCTGACCAGACATAGTCCTGAGCATCTGGCTCTAGGTGACTCTGCTTTGACCAGGAGCTTAGACTTCACCTGCCTCCTGAGCTGGGATGATAAGGTTTGTTTGAGATGCACAGTTGTAAATACAGTGTCTCTTCCTACAAGCCCTCAACAGAGGAATTGATGACCTACTTGTGAGAGAAATGAAATGGTTTATCCACTATATACCAAAGTCGTTCAACAATCTAATGTAAAAAGCCCATTTTGGTGTTAAAATATGGCTATTTATTGGGGAATTAATAGTCTGTCAAAGCTTAAGTAACTTCCTTACCAAACTCAGAAGCAAAAAACCCATCTCTCAAGCAGGTTTTTTTAAGAAATAAAGAGTTATTTCTTTAATGAGTTATTTCTTTAATGACTACTAAAGTAAAAAAAAATCCTTTTTCCAGATACATGTAAAAAAGTCCAATTTTGAGAGCTGGAACATTCTGTAAATGAAAGGTTGTTGTGAAGCAGATTCCAGCTCCCATTAAAGCCTAATGAAACTACAAGGGATGTTTCAGAGAATTCACTGAGTGTGGTAGAATCATAATTCTCTCTTTAAAGACACTTTTAGAACCTCACATTGGAGAGAGAAAGGTAATCAGGATTTAATATTTATATACTGAACAGAGTGTGTATTATCAAACTGTGGCTATTTCTTAGATCTACCCAAGGAGGTGGAGAGGGAACAAAGGCCTGGTAACCTCTACTTTATAACTCAATGAGGTCTGAAGTTGTGTGGGATTCTTTAGTTTATTATTTCTTTTCATGTTGATGAAGGGCTATGAAGAAAAGGAGGCCACAGAAAGAGCCATGAACAAGCCCTCTACCCTTTGATTTCACTCTTTGGTTTAAAGAATGCCTCCCATGTCACTATAGTTGCTTGGAGAGAGTAACTTGGCTCCAAAGGAGAACATAATCTACAGCCTATCATGGGATGAGGTCAACTTTCAACCAGTTTATCCACCACCACACTGACACCAAACACACTGTCCCTTCTAAGCACATCTTTCCTCATGAAAAGTGATTCTGCCTTTGCTGCTGATTTTGGGGATACAAGGGGGCCATAAGTCCAATGGTTGTGGTTTAATTTTTCAAAAGAAAAATAGGTTTGTTAAGATTGTACTTCTAAGTTAATTAGAGAGAAAAGACAAAGAATAATAACAGCACTTGAACGTTATGAGTAGGGAAAGTCAAGATCTGTGTATTACCTGCCAGGATCAGAGTCCTCTTTCCACTTTCACAAGCAAAAGCTTTAAAAGATCACAGAACCAGTTGAGGTCAAAATGGTGATAAAATAGACAGAATTTGTGGCTTTTGTTGGCTCAATATGTGCTAGCACAGAACTGGCCACTCAGGGCCTCCTTGTGCCCTACACACCAAGCTCTGCTCTCCACAGCAGCAACCTTCCCTAGCTTCCCATCATCATCCCCAGGTCAAAAGCAATAGTTCTCCAGAGAAAAATGAGCTACTTTTACCTTATCAAAATAATCACACCCCCACCCAAGCTGACTTTATTGCAAATCCACTCATCCCAGACCCAAGGGACACCAGGATGAGCAATTGTCTCCCTTGGGCTGCTCTCTCTGCTCTTGTCCCTCTCACCCCACCACGATCTCCCTGCATTTTGGGAGCTTGATTAATTTGGGAGCAGATAATTCAAGCATTGCCAAGTGAAAATATCAGCTAACAGTGGCAGAGTGACACAAGAGCAGTTTATAAACCTGTGTCCCTCTTCTAAAGCTCCTCATCCTTCCTTCTCCTGGGGGCTACTGATTTATGCCTCAGAGAACCCTTCATAATGCCAACCCCAACTGCTCCCTCCACCAGCCACCACTGCTTCTGAGGAGAGGAGACTACCCAGAGAGAAGAGATCACTTGCCACTGACTCAAAGATTTACTTAGGACAATTTTTTTTCTCAATTTGGAACCTAAATTTGAAGTACCTGAAGCCATATTTAGGTAGTTGAAGGAACGACTTGTTCAGTGCACAATTCTAGCTGATATTTCTTCTTCTTTTCACATGGTATTTCCTTAAATACCTGTGAATGACACAGTATATGATGCCAGAGAGACCACTGGGGCCATTTTTGTGTTGTTTCTAGCAGGTCAAACAGAAAGCTGAAGAACAGCCTCTTCCATCAGCTCCTTAGAGGTGTGTCATCGTGGCTAAAGTTTAAAGGCACTGCTTAGCATAAATAATTCATGTCTTCAGATTGCTTTGGGAAGCTCAAAGACTTGCCATCCATCTGAAAGCTCAGCACTGTGCCCAGCCCTTCGATCAGGGTTCTCCATTTCCTTACTGATTGCAAAGGAACAGCACAGGAACCTGAGATGGGGTGAAGAAAGCTGCTGACTGCTCCAAAGTCCTCTTGACTTTGGATTTAAATCAATGAATTCAAGTGACTACTCGTTAACTGAGCTGCAGGAACTGTCTACATGTGGACTTTCAAGCTAAGACAAAGGCAACATAATCCCTCCTCCCTTAGCTCCCTTTCACAGTAGAATTAATGACCTGGTGTTATGTGATGCTTATAAAGGACCGTGCAGATAGGCAACAATCAAGGTCAACCTGGAAAGCATTCAATGACAGCACCTCACCATGGGATGTCCCCTCAAAACCTTCTCCTGGTTGAAGGTTTAGGGGAGGCGTGTATAAATGCAAAAAATTCAGATAAATTCTTTAGGAATTAATCTATTTCCTGGCACTTCTGCCCTTCTTGCCCTTTTATTTTGAAAGATTCATTTCATGAAGCTGATTCTTGTCTTTTAAAATTTCTTTTCCTGCT
>NW_008586062.1:985-28136 GCF_000691845.1 Merops nubicus | reverse complement strand
CTGCTGATAATCATCTCTCTCTTCTACACATCTGTATCATAGACTTTAACTTGCTGTCAGGGAAATAACTGAGCTAAGGGAAGTGCAAAGGTGGCCACTGGAATCAGGAAAGTCTTCCAGAATATCAGTGTTAGCTCTATTTAAAAAAATAAATCAGGCCAAATCTTAAAACCAGACCCATCATATATTTATTAATCAGTGAAAATACAGATCTCCTTTTTGGATTTGTTTAAATTTGAAGCAGAGAAGTTACTGCAGAATCAGGATATTTCTCAGTCTTCTTAGCAGAGCAAAAATGGAGCAAGGATGCCAGGATCACAGCAATTAATGACAGAATAAAAGACAAGAATTGAAATGACAAGAACTGACCTGACTATAAACGTGGAAAGCTTCCCAAAATAATAGGAAAGAAGGGGAAAAAAAAAAGAGAGAGATTGCAGAGGTGTTGATTTCTGATCATGTGGATTTGCCATGTAGAGCAAACATGGCAAGTACTGCCACGGGCAGAGCAGAGGGGTGAATTCATTTAGAATTTGAATGACAGGTGTCAAAAAACATTATGACCCTTACAGGGCTTGAGGGGATGAAACAAGCTTGAAAACTGAGCCACTCACATAGTTATTAAGCCAGATATATATATATCTGAGTGGTAAAAACAGAGGCACTAAGTCAAGCCAGCCCCATGATATCAATTTTAAAAGCAAAAGCAATGCCATGAAGCAACCCTGTCCCTGTTTTGTCCTTATTTACAATGGTCATTAGGTTGAATTATTGCTGGGTGCAGCACTGAGGAGGAACCACTGTGCTCTCAGAGCCTGACATTGCCAGGCAAGAGAAACATGGGGCAAATGTCAGAATTTCTCTTTGTGTGTGTCAGAAGAGGGTGCCCAGACTTGTGTCCTGTTGGAAAGGAATGACAACTGTAAATGCCAAGAACAAGAGTCTCTTGTCAATCCTTCCCCCTCTGCCACCTAAAGCCTGTATGACCTCAACAGATACAGGCTCTGATTGCATTGGTGGGTTATTGATCTCTCCTGCCTTGGAAGAACTTCCTTTTGGCTCCACATGATGCTTTATGCCCTACCTGGATGTCTGCTGCTAGGAGGGCAAGGTGTAGGATTTATGGCATTAAAAGGGGCTGAGGCCTGACCTAGAGAAATCTCATTTTGCAGAAATCTATTCTGCTGCCCTGGCTCCAAACTCTGAGATTTAAAACTCAGAGATGAAGATGCTCTTTACTTCCCTAGGCCAGATCACAAGAAGGAACACTCCTTTGCTCCTCCAACCACTACAAGTGCAGGTTTTAGGATTCCTACTGCATTGTAAAGGACACAGGGTACAGCACACAGAGACATTGTAGTGCATGAAATACTCAAACCCATCCCCAACCCAAAAAAACTTCATGTCTGAAAGTAAGGAAAAAACAAACACCAAAGACAGACTGCCTAAAATCAGTTGGCTGGACCTCATCCTGGCTGGCTAGGATACAGAAAACATTTAACCACATAATAAACCCCTAAATGAATTAGGTAAGGAAAACTGTGATTTGCAAGGAGGGAAAAAAACTAATCCAAATTAAAACAATATTTTCTAGTTTTCTACAATAATTAATTCAATTTAAATGCAAAACAAGACAGTTGTGTGTTCAGGAAACAGATACCTGGAGCCTGGTTATTGCTTTTTCATATTGATTACAGCCTTGCCCTGAAGATCCTGGCCAGGATGCATTTTTAGCTGTACATTAAAGATTAAAAGTTGACTGTAATCAGAGTGGAGCTCCACGCTCAGGAAATTTGACCTTGTAAAAGTTTATGATGGCTCAAAATACAACTGGTCAAATTAAGAAGAAAGGAAAGCTGTTCAAGAGTCAATAACTGCTTCCTGGATGAGGAAGCCTTTGAGGTTCAAGCTGCTGAAGGTTGGGGGGATATTCTGCTGAATGATCACTGGTAGGGTTGTGTGTTGCTCTGCTCTTCCAGAATGGAGCATCACTGTCAACCACTGCAAGAGCTACCAAGAGGGAAACACTGTTTTACTCCTCTGGGCTCTCACCTATTTATTCACTGACAGATTCCAAGGCTGGAATGAACAGTACTTCCACAAGGTTTAAGGATTCAATATAACAAAATCCATGTGCTCTGTCCAGTAACCTTTATCTGATTGAAAAGTGTCTTGTCAACAGGGAAGGCACCTTCTGCTGCTGTGACTTCTTCCAAGAAAAGGCTTCAGAGTAGTCAAGTCACCTTTTGTTCTCTCTTTCTTTGGCTAACTAGATCAAGATGATTAAATTGTCATTGGAAAGCATTTTTTTTTCAGCCATCAAATACGTGTAGCATCTTTCTCAAAGGTTGTCAGCTCTTTTTTTTCTGTAAAGAATGATGAAGACTTAGGATTCTAGCAGTCTTGACTGTTACTTTGTGGAGCTGTGCACTCATCCAGTGAGTCAAAAGAAGGAGGACACAGAAGGTCTCATCTAGGCTAAGAAATCTGAATGCTGTACAAAGACATTGTTAAAGGAACAATTTAAACTTCAGATTCCTAGTGCAATGCTGTCTTTTTAAATGGTTGCTGATGTTGTACCATAACAGCAAAAAGAGCAGCTGCAGTGTTGTTCCAAGATGAGCAATGTGACCCAAAAGCTCCTGGGCTATTTTCCTAAGGTGTCAGCAAACAAATGCACAAACAGAAGTCCCCAGGAGTTTCTCTGCATCCTCCTTAGATGCTGTTTTTTCTCTCTCTGCCAGACAAAACTGCCCCAAGGGAGCAGTGACATACTTATAGCAGAGGCCTGAAGAGGCAGAAGTCAGGGCTCAGAGCTCTGCTCAACAGCTGGGCTCTCTGCATGCACTGAGCCAGCAGCCAAGGATGCCACCACTGCCTGAGAAGCTCCTGGGGAAAAAAAATTGCTTTTTACTTTTCAAGACTCATACAGTGATTTTCCCCATGGAAGCAATAGGCTTGGTCGGTCCAAGTGAGGTCTGAACTGTGGTGGGGATAAAAAGTGCTTTTTTTTCTGTCCTTTGAGAAGAATCATTGATTCAATATCACTATTGCAAAAGTAGAAACAGCAACAACAACATCATCATCATCATAGTGATCATAAATGAGCACAGACACTGATGGCATCACTTCTTTAGCTCACTGAAGAGCAACCTTCACATTTCTCATCTGCACCCCTGAAAGCTACAGAAGCCTACCTTGAATATCATGAATATCACCTTTATTTCCTCTGAACAGTCATGTTATACATTAAAATCCAGCTGTTCCATCTCTCTTAAGTATGTAAGACAGTTTTATGTGAAACAGTTTGTTGAGCTAGTTGAAAATTTAAATCCACAGATACTTTAAAATTCATCCACATTGCACTTCAGAACAGAAAAAAATGTTCAGTATGAACATGGAAATTCTGAAAACATGTTTTTTCCTATATACCACTATGTAGGTTTTGCCTACATTTGAGTAACTCATGCTTCAGAAGCATAATAATTTCCCAACTGATGATGAAAAGTAGAGCATTATTATTTTTCTAGGGTTTTCATTATTATCTCTAGGTTCATTTCCCTCAAGACATGGATCTCTCAACAGAGGATTAGCTTTAGTATTCCAGTGGTGTTTTATTGGAAGAATATTTTGGTTCTCTGACTTTATCCACTTAAGGGATTTAGATGGTGTCTAGATTGGGTCAACTGTTGATAAGATTTGTGATTTCCAGTAGATGGGAATATTTAACTACATATAAAAGAAATTTCATTATATTATTACCATGAGGAACAACGTTTTCATACCAGACTAACTCATAGCAAAACCAGAGTAATGCAACTAAAATTACTGTAGCTGCTCTAGATTGAAATCAGCAGGACAGCTCACGATGTGCACCCATAAGCAGTGTCTCTCGTGTAAGAGAGAGAAAAATATATGTAGAATTTTTATATATATGCCATAAAAACATTTATATTGAACCCACCTAAATGTCCCTCTGACTGATATCACCCTCACTTCAGTGCTGGCCAAACACCTAAGGGAAGCCCTCAAGGGTAGAAAAGTATTTACAGCTATTTCTCCTAGAAATAATATTTGATTTATGATCATCCTCATCTGAAACCAATGATATAGAAAAAAAAATTGTTGAAGGACATCAAGTCCTTTCATGGTTTTGTACAATTATACTGAAATTTTGGCATCCACAATGTCACAACAGGAGGAGTTTCAAACCTTAAATACACCTTGTGTGAAGAACCAGCTTTCTGTGACTGCTTTGAACCAACCTCTGGTAGTTTCATTTGAGAGCATGATGTAGAGAGAAGGTGCTTCAAAAGTGGAAGGATAGCATGGTGAAGTAACACTGAGCTCCAAACCAAAACAATACATAAAATTAATCAACCCTTTGGGCATTCTCTAGGATAGTTCAGGCTAAGGAATCTCCACCCAAAATATTACAGAAGGTCCCACTGAGCTCTCAGTATAGTGCAGTATCTACTAATCACAGGAGTGATACCACACATGCTTTATGCAATCTGTGTGGGACATGAGAGGTCTCCAAACCAAAAATTCTCTCCACCTTCCACTGTTTTCTGCCTCAGGGCTCCCACTTGCTGTCTGTAGAAGCCCTGTTGAGACTCTTGAGTTCTGGCTCTACCAGTCTGAAACCCTGCCATGGGAGCAGCCACACAGACCTGGAATGCCAGAGCTGGTTGGGTGGTAGAAATTCTGCAGATCTGATTGAATAATAATTTCCTTGAATAATGGCCTAGCAACCTTCTAAAGCAGCAGACACCCAGAAATGCTTTGCAGAAGACAGAGATTATCAGAAATAACTTTATATAAGTCATTCACCTAAGGTAATGAAAAAGAAAATAAGTAATAAAACACTTTTTTTTAAAGTCTTTTGCTTGATATTCAAAGCATGTTCTTTACAAAGAAAACATACAATAGATTAAGCTTCTCTAGGGGATGAAGTTGCTTTGATGTCTCACCTACCTTGGTAATGTTACAACCCTGTCTCTCTACTACAGACCAAAGCTCCTTTTAAGGGTGGATCAGACCAAAGATCACCTGAAGCTAATTTTTAATTTTGCCCATACTGCTGTCTCCATTTTTTTTGTATTCCTGCTCCCCAGCAGGGCTTGGCTCTAGAGTCTTTTTGGAACATGTCCAAAGGCAGGTGGAGTTGAGAACATCTCACCATATCTCTGGGATGCTGGATTGCCCCTGACTCTGCTTCAGCATCTCTAATTCTTATGGATTTAGGATTCACTAGTTAGCATCGTTATGACATCCATATAAAATCAACCACCACAAACAGCAGAGAAAAGAGTAATAAGATGTTTTGCTTGAATAGCATCTCAGCTTCCATTTAAGGATCCACTGATGCCATTTCTGAGCATAAACATCTTTTAAAGGAAATTATCTTCAGAAGCTAGACCTGAATCTGCAAACTAAGATATATTTTTCTCACCACAATCAGCTTCCAAAACTCTCTCCCAACCCTCTCACAGAGCATGACAGAAGACAGAGTGACAGGTTTTTACCTGTGGAAGCCAGAGCCAGGTCAGTGCTTGGCTGAGACAGCGATGATGAGGACAACGAGCAGCAGGACGGCCAATGCCACGGAGAGAAGGCAGCACTTCTTCTTCCTGGCTTGTAGCTAAAAGAGGAAAGACAAATTAAAAAAAAAAGACATGGATGTTTAATGAGAAGATGGAGAATAAATCCCTGAAGAATGTTGCTATTTTTCTGTTGGTCAGGGTGTTTGAAATAAGTTGTGTTCTGTGGAGAATTTGGCTCTTTTTTATGGACTCATCCTTCTGGTCAACCCAGATTCAGTGAAAATCCCCCTTAAATACAACCATTTTCTCCACACTACTTTCTTACACCTTAAATCAAATTTCCAGCCTCTGCTTGGAGGGCTGGACTCGGGTTAAGGCTGTGTAGTTTGGTTTTGGTCTTGGGGTGTCACGTCTGCTTTCTGGCTGCCAGGAGAGGACTGTCCCCTCTAAGACAGAGGTTCCTCTCCACCCTGTGGTGCAGTGAATTCCAGCCAAGCAATAAGACAGGCTCTTTACAGACAGACAGTTGTACCTCCAGCATGAACCACCCTAATTTCATCCAAATTAGACATGGTAAGAGAGACTCTACAGGGTTTTAATCTTGATGTCTGTTTCTTCTAAAACCCATCAGCCTTTCCAATGACCTCCATGGACATAATGTTTTTTGTTCCCATTTAAAAATCTATTGCAGATAGTTCAAATCTTATTCTTCCTTTTGGGATGGATTAGAAGAAGGGTGTTTTCATGATCTTTCAGTGTCAGTAATCCTTTTATCCAACACACACACAAGTAACTTCAATGAAACAGAGATAACTCAGATATTTTCCCTGAGACCACATCAGCCAAGTCCTCCGGCCACCAAGACTGGATAATACCAACTTAACACGATAAACCAATTGCTTTCAGCCAGAGTTCTTTACCTTCCTTGTAACTAAAGCACCACTCTCATAGGAGAGATTGTGTTAATATTATTATTATCCACTCCTTCCTTTCTTCCCTTAACTGCAGTAATCAGCCCTCCCAGTCTGCCTCAGACCCTTTGCTAACTGGTTGACACACACTTGCCCTTTCCCCTAGAGCCATAGTTCTTCAAGCTATTTTCTTCTACAGATGTTTTGCCCTATTATACTCCAAGTGATGGGAGACTCATCTCTTCCCTTGCTGCTCCAAAATCCAGGGTTTCATCCCCTTGCAACCCTCCCATTCTTCTGTGCAGAGCTGGAGAGGTGCATTGAGCAGGGAACTCGAATCCCTGACTTGTCCCCTCCTCCAGAATCAATCACCAACCAAACTGGTGGTTTTTAGTGAAGTGTGGATTTCCTGATTATAATTTTTAACAAATTAAAAGCTATGTTGTCTTGCTTCCATAGCAGATAATCAGTGAATCATCTTGGCTCTCCTTTTGCTTTTCAATTACTCACACACAAACCTGGATTTGGGGAAAAAAATAAGTGTTTTAAATGTATGAGTCCATGTGCATGTGTGAAGAATCTTTTTGCCAAGTATACTAGGAAGGAAGGTGGAGGACACACTACCCTCCCTCTCCCAAAACTACTTGGAGGCACCTCTTTTAACCTTGAGTAATTCCAAGTCCAACCAGGAAACCTCTGCTTAAAACTGAGGACTATCTTAAAACATCTAGATGTCCTTGTCCACCTGAAAAACGCCAGAGCCCTTTTTTGGTCAGCAGAGGATGCTAATGGGTCATTTAGCTCCAAGCAGCATTCTGTAATATTCCTAATGAGTGTTTCAAGGGCTGCACGTTGAGCACTTGAGATGGCTTTTCCATCAGGATCTCTGCAGAGAGATTCCCTTGGTTTGCTCTTTCCAGCATTCCAAAGCCCCTTTCACACCTATTTTGCCTTTTATATCGTGTCTCCTCCTTTTCCTTGTTTCTTGTTTTTAACCAGCATAAAGAAAGCATAAAACTCCATCATAAAACAGACTAACAGACTAATCAGAGGGTAGAAGAGATGTGGCCAACTCTATATTCTGGTATTTGGTCATTTTATGACTTTGCCCTGGCTGGTAAATCAGGATAATGATTCCTGCTCTGTTTACAACAGCTCTTTGTGGTTTTAGTATTACTGTCCTTCACATCCATGTAATTTGTTGCAGGATTCACCTGTTCATTCCTAGTTCTTTCTTTACTTTATATTTCAATAAGGAAAATGTCCAGTTCTTTGAGACCCTTTAGTCTCCAGTCATAAATTTGCTGGAGGAGCAATAGAAACACAGCTTCTGTTTCTGCCTGCCCACACTTCTGGTTATCATCTCTAGTTCAGGTTAACAGAATCCAACTGCCATACTGAGATTACAAACAGTGAAAACACACAAACCTTTCACTTAACAAAGATCCTAATTTTCCCATGGGAGAATCATGCAATTAATAATTTCCAACCCAAACATCACTGGAGCAATGAGTTTATGTCCATTTTAAGCCAAGGATCTAGAAAGACATGCCATAAGTGGAAGTATAGGTGATCAAGAGAATTGCCATGAAAAATGGGATTTATGATGGCATCTCCTCAGTCAAGGTTAATCTACACTTCCATGGGAATAACCTAATAATGATAATTTCTCAGCAGGACAACCTCCTTCCTGCCATGAGGTAGATACTACGAGGTTTCAGCCTTAAAATTAGGAGTCTCAGAACAGGGGAGCCACAGCAAATTTAAGGAGGGGAAAAAAACCCACAACAAAACACCAACAAATAACCAAGCCACCTGTAAAATGATTTATTTTATGACATAATTCTTCAGGGAGCTCTGTATTTTTATAACATTTCCCATGCATTCAACTAATCCACAGTTGGTTCCTCTCATCTTGTTCCAGCTCTTTCTCCCCTCAACTGCTGGAGATTTTGAGGGTGTTCCCCCACAACTTCAAAGAAATATCAAGAAAAATTGAAGGAATAATTCACTTTTTTTTTTTTTTTTTTTCAGAGATTTGGAGGCTTTGCCAAACACTCCTAGAGGTGATAAAAAGGTATGGCTGCATTCTCCATGGTTTTAAATTGCAAAGGTCTGTCCATGTACAGGAGGCACTAGAATTTAACAAAACCTTCTAAAAAACATGTTCCTTCCAGGAAAACACATTTCCCAAAGCTCCATTTTGGAAAACATTGACTCTTTTTAACTGTCACTTAAAACAAGAATCTAAATAGAGATACAGAAATCAAATCAACATTTCAGAGTGAATTTGGGAAAAGTTTAAAGCTACCAGAAAGAATTATCTTCTGCTGGAAAACATATAAGAAATAATTATAAGCAGGACTATCTGATTTCATTTGAATTATATTCGTTTATTCTGAACCTTGAATGTTATGCTCTTGCACTGCTGGTTTTCTAGCTCTGTCCCAACCTGTTGTAAGCCTATTTCCCAGAACACCTAGAATCTGTTGATTAAATTGGAGCTAATCTATTTTCATTGTACACGTTTTCCCCAGATGAACAGAACACAGCGTGGGATAAAAAAAACCCCTAATCCTGTAGTAAGACATAATGGCTTTTTACAGTTATTTTTGCTAGGCTCTCAGGGTTTTTTAGTCCAACGGTATAGGTAAAGATATATTTTAATCCTGACAGAAGCTCTTTAAACACACATGTGAAATAAGAGTGAAAAGCTGGGAAGAAATGAGCAAGGCTATTTAGGGACAGAGCTGAGAAGCATTTTATATTGACAGGAGAACTGGATGTGACTGAGCCTGGAAGAAATCTTTCCCTCGTTTCATAAGAGTAAGCTGCAAGTCATAGTTTGCAGCCTAGGAGATATTTCTTTCTTGGGGGTGAAATGTTGAAAGACATTTTAATTATGTCAAAACAGGCAGTTAAGTAATTAAAAACTATTAAAGCCCATTACGGCCCCAGGCCCAGAAAAGCAAGTTCCATCTTGGAAATCCCTAAGCAAACACATTTACAAGGAGCAAATAAATGTTTTATTGCTAAGGATTCAAAAGCTAGATGGGACAAAGCAGAAATAAATAGGAGAGGTCATAGGAAACTGTTTTTCCTGTATTTATATAGATTAGAAAATAAAAGAACCAAACCAGTAGGTGTTTGATTCATGCATGGAAAAGCAGATTGTGCTCCTCCATCCTCTGTGGGTTTGCTGAAAGGCAGGAAGATTGAGATTTCACAACCATCTCTGCTAAGGAGGTAAAAACCCCTAGAAATGGCTAGGTTTTTTGCAGGACAAAAGAATTGAGCAGGTTGCTATCATTAGTTAAATTAATCTCATCTATACCTCCCCTTCTTATTCCATCTCTCCCTGTTCTTAGCCCTTGAAGCAGCATAAGGAGGATGATTGCAGAAAAAAAGGCACTGCCCAAGATGGTTAAACCAAGACCACGTGTCTCTGCCCCCCTCCTCCTGCAATGCCAAAGAATCCAAGCATTTGACACAGCCCAGGCTTTTCAGCTAGGTTGTATGGGCAAGAACCTCTCTCCTAAAGGAGGAAGTCCATTTTTCAGCCATCCTTTCTTAGACAGGTTATTATTGTAAGCAAGCAAAAAGCCACCCTGCACTCAATCCTGAAAGATTCAGTAAGTCCATCCATTTTTACCTACAGAAATACCTGTGTTTAAAATAAACACAGTTTTAAAATAACAAACAAAAGATGAATTTTCCAACAGAGCCAGCAATGCAACGACTTTCAAAAGTAAAATTCCACTACTCAAGGAAAGAAACCATTGAAAATGTATCTGCTATGGAGATCTATCGAGCAAATAAACCCCCAAAATGATTGAATTTAGAAACCACACAATAAGAGCCTCCAGTTATCAGGTCAGGTCCTTCTAAGGGCCTCTGCTGGGCAATGAAAACCCACCTTGATTAATTTTCAAGTACTGTTTTCTTCATTGTGAGATTAACAAATCTGTTTGACATAAAATGGTCCACTTTATATGCAAATCTCTGTAGAGAGAGTTTTGTGGCATTAAAGAGCTTCACACAATTTTGTTCACCCTGCCCTCAGAGGTCATTTGGAATGGCACAAAAGCATTTGTCTGTGCCCTTAATATGCATTTTGAAAGCTAATTTGAGGTCTGCTGGATCGAGAGCCCAGGTCCTTAATTACGTTTGGACGTGTTTATAGAGATGTTATTATGGATCTGAAACTACTCTCATTCCAACATACACCAGCAGAAGCTCTGCTGAAGGCTGTGGAGGTCTCATGGTGGGGAAAAAAAAGGAAATACCAGGGTATCACAGCAAAAAAATCAGACCTCGTAGATGTATATTGACCTCTGAGCATTATATAAACATATGGAGGGGGGAAAAAAATCCCCTTACACTTGCACCAGTGTGTTTTCATCCTTGTTATTTTTGGTTTAAATTCCATTTACACTGATAAGATCCCTTAGCCAAGTCATACACCATCATCTAAGAGAGTAAACACACTCTGTTATTGCAGTGGGAGTGAAGACTCTGACCTTTAACGTGTGTACAAATTAAAATGCACTGACCAAATTTGGTGACCTTTATGGTAAAGCTTCCTTATAGAGTAACAATGAGTTTGCTATTAAATATCACTGCTCCTGCAGACAGGCTAGAAAAGGCCAGGAATATTATTAAGCACTTTCCCTGTTTTTAAATGAGAATGAAGGAGACAAGTTGCACAGGAGTAAAACCCACAAGATAGGAGAGTGACAGGAGAAGGCCAGGACACAGCAGCAAGGAAATAATACTTGGCTTCAACACCTTGGTTTTGTGCCTTTACTTCCACCCCCTTTGGGATGATTCCAAACTTTTATTTATGATGCTGCATCTGTGTCTTTGCCATTTTTCGCTAATTCTGCAGAGTCTTCCCATTCTCCATTAATTCTGCAGAGTCTTCCCATTCCCCATAAGTCTTTTCCTCATCCTCTCCTTATCCACTTATGGAGTCACCATCCCTGGAGGTGTTCAAAAAACATGGGGCACTTGAGGGCATGGTTTAATGATCATGGTAGTGATGGGTGATGTTTGGATTTGATGATCTTAAAGATCTTTTCCAGCCTTAATGACTCTATATTCTTTGCATACACCCCAGATGAAGCCAGGTGCCATTTGTGGGTATAATTCCTCAGCATACCCTGCTGCAAGACTATTTTCTGCCACATTGCTCTTAAATCAGTGATAACTATTCAGGATTACATCTTCCATGCCCAATGTCCAAGTATCCTAGCCTGAAAAAGATAATGCAAACGTTTTCCCTTGTTCTTCCATGCTTGGGAGAAAGATGGGTTATGTGTGGAGGAATAAACACAAAAATCTGTAAACACAGATTTAATTGCTGCATTTTCCAACTTCTGAATGCTTGAATTAGCAACCTTAATATTCTCTTAATATACTTGGGTTTTTTTAATGGCTGAGGCACCGTTTGTAATAACACATGCTAATGGCTTACGTTTCTATCATGCCTTTTAAGGCAGCAGGCCTCCAATGTGATTTACAAATTCACTATAAAGAGGATTATTCTTTTCCCAGCACTGGAATGAAGCCACCTACCTCTGGCAGCTGTTTAAATTCTCCACAGCAAACCCAGCCAGCAGTTTAAAGCAGGTAATGACTGTTGTGTGTACCTGAAACACCAGAGAGCCTGCCTTTTCCCCAAGCAGAATTTACCTAAGGTAGCAAAGCAAACACCCTTCTGCAGAAGCCACCTTGAGATGCTTAGTCCCATGCAGGAAGACTCAGAGAGACCATAACTCCCCCACCAGTTCAAACCCTGAAACACAGCTGCAGGAAAGCAGAGAGAGAATGATTCCACCAGATTTTAAAGCAGTGTTATGCTCAGAGAAAACCTTCCTGCCAAGCTGTGCTTATTAAATAATGTTATCATACAAATTAGACTACTTGGCTGGGTTGGAAATGACAGTCTTTGGGTCATCGTGCTGCTGATCTCAACCCTTTGAGCCCAGAAGTTCAGCCATCCATCAACACACCTCACTTATCCAGCCTGGACATCACCAGTTCTTCCAAGGAGTTATGGGAGCCAGGGCTAAAAGCTTTAACTGTAGAATCAGTTGAGGAAAGTTTTGGCTCATTCTCTGTCCTGAAAAGTCCTTGGGGTCCCCAGGCTGGTTCTTTATGCCAGTAACAAGTAGATCAAACTTTGCACAAGCTTATAAGGACCAGAGCCAAAGACAGTGTATAGTTTGGCTCAACTCCACTGGTGTTAATGGAGCTACTCCAGTTTACCCTTATTAGTTAATAATGTCTCTAATGTGTGTAAATATGTGCAAAATTTTTTATCAGAAAATGCTCATAAAAACAAAATGCTTAGCAAAGGGTGGAACATCAGCCTTGAAGGATCTTCAGATCATTCTCAAACAAATGCAAGTGTCAGATAAAGAAAACAAAGGCACTACTAGGGGCAGAAGAAAAAAAATTTATATAACAACATTTTTCACACTGGGACTGAAAGGAAGGATTTATCATCTTCAAAGCACAGCGTTCTTGAACTAAGACTAGCCTTCAAATCTCAGCAGTAATTAAGACAAATTACCCTCAGTGTAAGTCTTCAGGCACCAAAGAACAAACTGAAAGTTTAAGCTGGGCTGATTCTATCACCAAAAGGCAGCTGTACATATAAACATCAGTCAGTACATTACAGTAAATGATCCGTGAAAAAACTCCTCCCAGTCCTATGAATCATAACTAAAACCAATTTTGGGAAGGGATGCTGGGAAGTGCAGTGCCATCAACACCTCAGAAAGTCAGTGTTAGGAGCTGATGAAGCTCCAGAGAGAAAATGTCACAGAACCTTAATAAGCAAGTACTCTGTGTTTGTATTTTCATTAGATCAGTTGACATGATGGAAAAACAAACATCCCCAAAAGCTATAAAGATTCACACTACTTGTTTCAAAATCTGGACTGTGTTCATTGATTTAATATAGGACATTACTTCTTATGAACTTGGCTCATCACCCTCTCTAGAGCATCACTAACATCACACCTACTCTAGTAGTATCCCTACTACTGCTAAAACACCAGCACCATTACCATGTCCAGCAGTGGTTGACAGGCACAAATCACCAGATTACTTCATCATGCTGTAGCACAGAGCTGAATTCTGAACTTTAAATACATCTCTAAACATGGTAAATGGAGTTTTTTTTCTGGTACTGAAGTCTAAAGAGTATGTGTATTAAAAAAAGTTCCAATAACAAGATTCAGAGAACGTTCCTTAAAAAGGAGATCCCAAGAGAACCACCAGATTTTGCACTCAGGAATACTCTTAAAGCTCAGGACTGAGTCTTCCTCCCAGGCATGTTGTTTTTCACCAGTTTACAGCCATCCACCACGTCACTGCTGCTCCTTGGCAGGCTGCAGACTGGTGGGGAGCAAAGTGCTAAGCAATGAGTAAATTCAGTTGAGACCAGAGATGAAAACCTCACTTGGGAAAAGCAACTCGAGGCATGCACACCTCCACACTCTGCCTAACACAGATTTACAGGCTGTTTGCAAAGCTATTTGAAAGCTTCTTAACCCTACAAACACCTATAGGTCTTCACTTGTCCAAAGAAGCTCTCACAGAGAAATTGCCAAATGAGCAAAGGACAAATGGATATTTCCTTCCTGCTGCTTCCTAATGTACAAGACACATGAAGAAGTGGATCAAGTCACACATCATGTACCACCAGTGAAATTAAGAAGAAATGGCAACACCTCCAGATCTTTTCCTTGGGTGGGACAGAATTATACATGAGCCAGCATGATTCTCTGCAGAAACCATGGAGAGTTAGTCAGGATATCCAAATTCCTGAGTTAAGCTTTTGTTTAAACCCAAACAAGCTCTTCAAGGTTTGAATAGTATTTTTAGCCTCCCTTATTTTTTCATTAACTTGGCCTCTGAGCTCTCAGTTTTCCCATGGATTAAAGGCACAAATGCCAGGAGGTAGCTTGGATTGATGCTGCACTTCTACCTCTAAGAGAAAGCATAAAAAGTATTGGAAAGTTTTGTGTGAGGTAGTATTCCCCTGAGATTTTCTGCTCAGTTTTGCAGATGGAGCTCTGGGGAAAGTCAAACAAAGAGCAGAGTTCAAGACTTGTAAGGAAATCATTCAAATATAGAGACAAAAAAAAAAAAAGGAAAAAAAGAAATATCTCATAATATCAAGCAATACAGAGAACTGTACAGGCAGATATAGCACCTGTGCCTCCTCTTCTCATTAAATTTCCCTGCTTATAAGATTAGGGATGTTCCTTCCTTAAATAAACAGAGCAAAAATAGGGACTTCTCTGATGATGGATCTCATTATTTGCTAGAATCAACCCACGAGCACTGCTTTTCTTAATATGCAGTTTGCATGTGAATGGGTTTTTCTTTGTTTGGTTTATTTTGGAGGGGGGGTTTTCTTTAGGCAAACTGGTTCAACCATTTCTAAGATAGCACTTCTCTTTAATTAGGTAGTCACACAATAGAGTTATGGGCATGGCACTGGACCTCCTATTGCAGAGGAATAAAATACCCCTTCCTTCATCTCCCAGACACTCATTTGGAGCTCTTTGCAGCATTATCCTTGAATACTTGTCCTAAACTCTATTCTGCTCTTAACTAAGCTAAGGTGAACAATGCCTGATATGAAAGTTGAAAACCAGCACAGCTCTAAATGTTTTGCTATTCATCAGTCCCTGGCAGTAAGACTATTTAGAAGCATGCTGCAACATTCAATGCCATCAAAGCCTTGCATTTCCTGCACCTGTATAAAAATCCTCATGGGATTTCCAAATTATAACAAATTCTAAGCAAAAGAGAACATTGTTAGAAACAATGGAATATTAACATTGCTTCCCAAATTGCCCTGGAGCCTGACCCTGTTGGTCAAAACTGGAAACCCCAGGTTTAGGCACAGTCTGGTCAGCTCTGCCAACACAAAGGACTTTATGTGAAGCATGTAGCAATAATTTGACTGTGATAGACAACCTAATACAGCTCTGTGAATGTCACAAAGCACAGTGCCAGCATTCTACCCTACAGAGCACACCCATTACCAGCAGCAACGAGAGGACAATCTGCAATGGAAAGAATTAAATTAAACTACCAGTCTTTAAGGGCAAGAGCAAAAATAGCTTTCACGTTTGGGTTTTATCTCACAGCGAGGTTGAAGGGGGCAGAAGGCAACTAAATGTATTAAATCCACCCTATCTTTGTGTGTATGTGGATGATTTCTGTTGCAGAGCCCTTTTGTAGCCAGTTTGCAAGATTCCCATTATAAAAGCCTGTCTACTCCATCCATTCATGGTGTGTGAGGAGAAAAATAATCTATAAACATTTCCTCCAACAAAAAAAAAAGACAATAGAGAGATGTGTTTCTCCAGCATGGTAGAATGGAGGGACATTTAGCCAAAAGACAACATGCATCCCAACTATAACTAAATTTAAGCCAAGAAAAAGACATTTCATTGACACATCACTTAAAGAAATCATCGTAGAGATGCACAGTCAACAAATTAAAAAGTGTCAAGGAGGCTGAGCTCAAAGTTTTTATGCAGCTCAGGTTTTTAGGACATGCTGGGTGGTTCTCCTAGGCTGATTAGAAGAGTAGGATGTCTCTTTATCAGGATAAGGCTTATCTGCATGTTCTTCTAAAGTTACCTACAAATCCTCCCAAACCCCTGAAACCTGAATGGAACGAGTGGCCTGAAGCTCTGAGAAAGTTTCTAAAGTAGTTCTGAGCCCTTCTCCCTAAACTGAAACATCCCTAGGAGCTCATTCACTGGTGCTATTTGGAGAACAACTCAAAGGCAGACATCTCCAGGGAGGTCCTGCTTGTAGAAATTTTTTAAGGCTGACATTCAAGAAACTAGATATTTTTAAAGAAACCTCTGAACTTATTAAGTATCCCAGCTTTCTTTTTTCTTTTTTTTTCCATGCAGCTGATCAAAGCTTTTAACTCTCCATTCCTTTTCTCCTGGCATGTGTGACAAGAGCTTAAATAGTTGAGTTCCACATGGGAAAAAAAAAAACCCATATAGATATTTCTCTGGGTGTATATTTCCCCCTTTCTGCTTGTCAAAACCTCTGGACTTAACATATTCATTTACTGAGTTTCACTTCTTAACGCTAGCTTTTTTAAGTCATTAAGAGCTCCTTTTTTCATTATAATCCTCTTATTTGATAATCAGTCTGAGTCTGCCTGTATTTCTTTTTATTTTTTTAAAAAGTTTCTGATGGAGATCAAGGAAAGTTTTCACTTGCTCTACTTCATAAACTCCAACTCATTATTAGTCAGTGGTTTGGTGAGATGCTACAGTTGTTTTGTTGCACTTCTTTGTTTTTTGTACTACTCTTTATGAATGGAAATGTCATTTTTCTTCCAAAATCATTATGGCTGTGAAAAGTTGACTAGAGGAATTAAAACAGATACAGAAAAAATCCTAATATCTACTGTAATGTGCTTCAACTGAAAGAACCACCACCAGACTCTTGACTTGAGTGAGTCATTCCTAAAATGGGTCATAATGCCTTGCTTAATACTCTTAATTATTTGACATGCCAGACTGTCTTTGCACAGGAGGTCTCAGAACAAGAACTAATCTCAAGGCACCAGGAAGATATTACATCACGAGCAACAAACTTCTAGTCATCTCTGCCTCAAGTTTCTATTTCTAAAGAGAAATAAATCCCCTTCTCAGCATTACCAGCCCTCCTGCTGATCACTATATGTACTTTAAAAGGCAGGGAAATTATTAATGCATAGCAACATCATATCTCAGTTCAAATACATCAAAATCCTCACAATCTTTTGGCATCTCAGCTATGGGGCACAGTCAAAGTCACTGAAGCAACGGGCAACACCAGACTCCCAACAGAAGAATAACAGCTCTACTATTCCCTCTGGGATCTTTCAAACCCTATTTCAAGGGAGAACTTCATTTATCCACTTAAGGAAAAAGCTGTAGACAGCAAGCTGCTTACCCTTCTTCCACAAACATAACGTTCAGGAGGGAGGTTAGAAAAAATAAAGAAGAAATGAAGTCTGCACAAGGGCAGTCCCACATCAACTAATCTCTGCAGTGAATTAATTAAACAATTATATTAGCCAAGCCTTCAGTTCTGACATGGCACAACTGACATTAATTGGGCCACAATCAAGATAGTAATTCAGGTTAATTGGATTTCCACCGTCAGCAGCTATCAGCTTGTTTCAATATGCTGCTGTCATTTAAGAATAATTAATGATGGATGGCTTTATTGGATGGCACTGGTTGACAGCTGATGCTTGAAAAAGTTGGTGGTTGCTACTGAAAAGGAGAGCTGGCTTCCTTTGTAGAGATAATTCCACTGCCACTGCATGTTTAGACCCAAAATATGCTACAGAAAGTGTTGTGACAGTGATATCTGTCAACTCTTGCACCCATGCAAAGAGAGAAAGAGGAGAGTGGATAAAGGAAGAGCCATTCCCACCCAAGTGGCACTGGAAAAGGTCAGGGAGATGTGCATGTTCCACCACAGCCTTCAGGCCCCCAGTTATTGTTCAGCCCTTGCTCCAGCAACAAAGGATTGCTCAGTAACACAACAGCTGACATGCTGCAAGAGCTGAAATGCCAAGCTTGATCTAGAGTTATTTGCTTTTCTCTATTCAGAATAGGCCATTCCTTTGGCTAACATCTGATAATCTAATTTATTCAATCTGTTGCCAGAATTGCTGTAAAAATGTCAAGGAACTTATCAAGCCGAGTCTTTATTTATTAATAACTTGGGGAAAAAAAAGGTGATGAAACTGTTGTGGGGAAGTAGTAGGGGGGAAAAAAGCTAAAAATTAATGTATAATACAAAAATATTTCAGAGTGTTCCATAAGGAGTAGCAGGAATACATTGTGCTTCCAAAAAAAAAAAAAAATAAAAAGCAATTTAAACTTCAGGAAAGAAAAAGCCTTAACACCAAGTTCTATTAGACTATGTAATTATTCCCCAAGGGGGAAAACATACATATATATTTAAAATTAAAGTACAATTTTAGATTACTCATGACAGAGTGCTAAAAAATCACATCAGAAGTGGCAACACTCCTTTGAGAGCTGGACAGGGAAAGTTTTCTGTCAGGAATATGATGGATTTATTGTGTAACTACCAGAAACCAGCTCTAGAGGGATGGAGTACAGAGATTTCTCCAGGAAAAATGGACATTATGGCTGATGAATTTGCCTCCCTCTTCTTCAGCAAAACGTTGGGCAGAAGACATGTGCCCTACTCAAACAATAAAGCACAATTCCCACTTGGAAGATATTTTCTTGCTGTCCAGCTTTTTGCCTCTACTTATAACCAAGACCTGGTTGCCTCTTTTTTGTCTTATTTTCTTGGGAAATTCTTCAGTTTAGAACGTTCTCTATCAGGATGCAGTTTGAAGCTAGAAGAATCCTTGCTGAAATCCAGCCTAATCTGAGTGATAAGCAAAACCATCTAAATTCATGGCTTTATTGTGTTAAAAGTCTGAGACAGAGTCCAGCCACGCTGTAAGTGGCTGCTATTTAGAAGAAGACTGATCCAGAATGTCAGTGAACAGTTTTGTGGTGTTTGCTGCCTTTTTTTTTTTCCATCCACAACCCTGTTAAATCTTATTATATGCCTTATTAAATTGTGGGTGTAAACGAGTTCTATATCCAGAGAGTCCCTGAACAAACAGGCAAAATGCTGCTCTGCAAATGTACATTACAAACAGTTTATGCTTATCAGATTATCTCTCTGATCACTGCTTACACATAAAAATTGAACCTGAAACTACATGGGTTTTTTTAATTTATTTATTTTTTTCCCCTTCTAAATGTATCCTCTTGAAGTAGGAGTGATGTGTGCTGTCCTTAGCCCTGTCCTTTGCAAGAAAATGGGTATTCTGTTTGTCAGTCCATTTCCTTACTCCCAAAAACTCTGGATTACTTTGCCAAATTCAATCACCTCTGAGAGAGGAACAGAAGCCTCCAAAATAAGGTTCTCCTGATATCTGGTGCCTTGTAGAGAAGACTCCTACTGCTTTTGTTTGGCAGGGGTTAACTGGTCAAACAGCAAATGATGCAGCTCCTGGAAACACCATGTTTTTTCAATATAGGGGGGGTTAAGCAAAGGGGAGAGGTGAGAAAAAGACAAATTTAGGGTGACAGTGGCCACAGTTGACAGCAAATGAGACATCATTAATTCTGCTGCTTGCAGAAAAACTTGGGGTTTGGTCCAAAAGTTTCAGAAAGTGCTTCTGTGAGGCAGTGAAATGTAATTTCCTATTACCCATGAAAACTACTGCCTGGCAAAAGGCTTGATAGGTTCCCATGGCAATATTGGCAGAAGAGCCTGTAGCAGGCAGAGATAGGATAGAACAACAGTTAAGTTTTCACTCTCCTATTCATAACAGAAAGTTCCCGTCCTTTTTGGATCTCAACATCAGGAAGAACTTTTTTTCCTGTGAGGGTGAAGGAGCCCTGGAGCAGGTTGCCCAAAGAGGTTGTGGAGTCTCCTTCTCTGAAGACTTTCAAAACCCTCCTGGATGGGATCCTGTGTAAACTGCCTGAAGTGAACCTGCCTTGGGGAAGAGATGATCTCCAGAGATCCCTTCCAACTCTGACCATTCTGTGATTCTGTGGTGCCAGAGAGCTTCTCCAACCAGAAAACATGTGACAAAGCAGAAAACAGAAGCCATGACTCTCAACCAAGCAGACAAGATGTTGCACAAGGCTTTGGTTTGACAATGAACAGCTACCAGCCTATTTAGCAATGAGGAGTCCAAAGACTGAAGTTATCTTGAAAATCAGACTATCCTACCACCTCCAGACATAAGAAAAGAATGAAATCTAGTGAAAGCAAAGGTTGGTTTCACAGGCCATTATTTCTGCACTGGATGTTTTGCTCTTGAACAGAGGATTTCCTTCTCCATTCTTCAGAAGATCTGTTAGTAAATGCATTGTAAAAAGAGGAGAAAAAGACTAAGATACTTGCAAATTAACACCTAGCTGCATGTGAGGCATGGAAGTCTGTTCCAGCAATGCCAGAAAAATCCAATATTGAGTGGACATAAAGCATACTCAATGGAGTTGTGAAGTTTTGGACTGGTGCTGCCTTTCAGCTGTCCACTAACATCTCATCTCTCATGCTGCAGGGAACCTGTAGGCCATGCCAACATTATAAAGGGCTACTATCTCCAAAAACTCTCCTTGGCACTGCTGTCAAGAGGTGGGAAACAGGAAAACCCAGTGAAGCTGGATGGAACTCCAGTGCCATTCTGGGCATTAATCCACACACCTTGCTCCTTGCTGACTTTTATTGTATTTTTTATTTTTCTCATTGTTTTCACACAAAGAATTTGGAACTGTTTGCAGGTTTTGTTTAAATAAGGCTCTGAAGGAGATCCAGATGGCAAGCAAGTGAATGTAGTGTTATTTTTTCCATCTTGGAAGAGGAGACAGATGAGATTTCCAAGAAGGAAAAAAAAAAATACTCATACCTTTTGCTCCACCTGTTCAACAGAGAAATTCTATTAACAGACTGGTGGGGAAATTTTTCATTATTTGTTTCACACAGCTAAACACCCTGAGAGGGGAACTTTGTTATTTTAATAATTATCTGCACTCGTAGCTTAATCCCTCAGAGCACATCACCATTAATAACAGACCACAAAGACCTCAGAGCTTTGAGCTAGAAAATAGCAGAAAAAAATAAACCAACCCCAAGGTGCTTCTCCTTGGATGCATATGTAGAAATCTTTTACAAAAATGGGAAGGGATCTCTCAAATTTACAAGTTCCTAGACCCAAGATGCCACTGTATGCTGAAAAGACAAAAATCAGGCTAATTTTTGTAACCTCCTATTGGGACAAGAAGTTGAGGTGAGTAGGGACCTAGCACCTAACATTTTCTGAGGTGAGTTCAGGAATGTCTTCAGCCTCACTCATCCAACTGGATCATTTTTGGATACATGAAGCCATGATGTTCAAGCCAATAGAACTAAAATAATTACCTTCTTTATGTAATTAGTTCTGTTGAGCTCATTAGCTGGGCTCAGGTGTTGAGCTGTTGATTGTCGTCTTGTAACTGCCATGAATCCACAAACGACTGGGTGGGTGTGGTAGCAAAAAAAGAAATGAAAAATTGGGTTTTTTTGAAGAAAATATGTTATTCTTAGATGTCTTTGGTTTTGTTCTTTACTTCTCCTTGCAGTGGATGATTAAAATCCAGACTTTGTTGGTTTTTTTTCTTCAAGAGCATAGAAGTTGTGGGTAAGCAGGCTCCAAAAATCCAAGTCTTCCATAGGGAAAATGAACTAAAACCAAAACAAAACCCACTACAACATACAAAGCAGCATTTCCACTTATCCATCATCTCCTGCCTCAGCATGGGGTGGCACTGCAAGGGACTTACACATCAAAGGTGAGATGTTCTGAGCCTGTGGCCTATTCAGTGCTTACTTTTCACCAGGACAGTCAATGAAGATGCTGATACTGTTGTTCTTAACCAGATTGGTCTGGTCAAGGAACTGGTTTGACCTCTTGTTTGTGTCTAGCTTCTCCCCAAGAGCTCAGCTAAGATGATTCAAGACATAATAGCTATAAGGAAGCCCTGAATTGTGAAGTAATTGCAACGAGTGGCACAGAATCATGTCAATAAAAGGCCAGAGATGTGTCAGAGGTCTACTACCCAAACAAACACACTGTTGGGTGTTATATGTGTGCAGACATCTCTGCTACAGAGATTTACAGCCCTGCAGCTTGGCAGATGCTCAGCCCTTCCTTGGGAAGGTGAGGAGGTAGCCCAGAAGGAAAGGAGGGCAATGGGTTTAATCTCCATCTGGCCATTGGTGAGCTGGAACCACTTTTGGGCTTTTTACCCCCTCAGCTTCCCCAGAAAGTCAATCTTTGGCCTTGCAGACATCCTTTGGTTTCACTACAGCTTTATGTTTCCACTTGTGGAAGTGCATCTGACACGTGTAGAGGAAAACTAATCTTTTCTAGTTGAATTCTGCCTGGCCAGCCACGCTCCAAATGCAGGGAGAGAATCTGTAAAAGGCTGCAAAAAAAATCTGCTGCAAAGTTTAACTCTACAGTGCTAAACTGATCAACCTGACATGACAAAGAATGCTTTCAACTGGCTTGCATGCTCCTGCTGGAAGTCCAGAAAACAAGCAAAGACCCCTGAAAATTCTTACAGGTAAAAACTTATAGCTAAGTATAATTATGAAATTCTTTTCAGAGGACCAGACACAAACCACTCCTGATGCTAAGTACTTTCTTATTTAAGAAGGCTCAGGAAGGTGAGAGGGGTGGAGATGGGAGCAATAAAACCTTTTTGTCAAAGACACTGCTTCTTATTAAAGAATTATTAATAATTCAGAATTGCAGAATTCTTCCTGAGCCATTATTGCAGAATAATTCATAATATTGAATATGCAGTGCTAATAAGTAAAGCCCAGGAGCAGACACAGTGGTAAGGATTTGTTATAACTATCAAAAGAAACCAGAGAAAATGAAGTTACTCCTTAATCACCTGCCTGTTGATGAGAGGAGATTAAAAAATTAAAAACCAAAATCTATATTGTGAAGGTAAATTTCAGTTTGTGAGGAATATCATTAAGGTTGCAAGGAGCCACTAATAATGCATAAAAATTGCAGCTGCTACTTTTTATGTCAGGCTAGTGTAGCCAAGATAAAATGACTTGGCTGCACCTGATTATGATGGATATAGATGAATTACTTACTGGATTGGAAACCTGCAGTTTTCAAGGCATGAGTGATCATGATTTGATTACATTCAACATAAAACCCAGAATCAGTTCTCAATCAGTAACATCTTAGGTACATAATTGGTGCCTCCAAAGGGCACATCTCCCCAAACTGAGAAAGTCCTGAGAAAAAAAAAACTCACAGCAGAAAGCATGTAAATAGAAAAATGAGAAAGAAAATTGAGACAACTGGAAAAAAAACCCAGCCTATTAACTGGACAACATGCCTTGATCTCCATCAAAAATTTGGAGTTTTAATGAAAACTACATCCTACTTCAGTGATAAAGTTTAGGCAGCAACTACAAATTGAAGGAGTTGAAGTATCTTACAACTGAAGCATCTTACAATGATATTGTAAGGTATCAATGATATCTTTCATTGAAGCATCTTGCAATGTTGTCACCAATGGCATATCCCCCACCTCCATCTGCAATATCCACAAGCCTCAGTGACAAGAGATGCTGACAGGTTGATTAAAAACGTCTCTTTATTTAAGAGATGAAGCTTAAAAATAAGAGTGTAACTTAAAAAGACATATTGTAATATCAGCTACACATGACAAAGAGAAGCTAAAGGCACCAGTAGAAACAGCTCCTAGCCAGGCTAAAGGAAAAAGTTTTGGGGATTTGGGGGAAAAGAAATAAAAGAAATCCTAGAAATGTCATGGGCCAATTAGGGTAGAGAGAGAACACTACTAATAAGGGCACAAAAATACAAAACCATTCAATAAATGCTTATTTGGGTGATGAAGGGGTTTGCTTCCAGAATCATAGAATTGTCTTAGTTCAAGAAACATTTAAGACCATCACGCCCAACTGTGTACCCAGCACTGCCAGGTCTCCACTAAACCATGTCCTGAAGCACAACATCTCTCTTTTGCACCATCAATCATATCATTTGAAGGGTTATATCAGGAACACAGAAGGATTTTAAACAACTTCTGCAGCCTTTCATCAGTAAGTCTGGACAGTCTGTTCCCAATGGCTCCTCAAGAGCCAGCCAAGTAGACCCATTTATATCCTATAAATCCTAGGAGATACTGGGGAAATTCCAAAATGCTGAATTAATCTTTATTAATTTACTCAAAAAAAACCCCACAGGAATGGCAAGACAGAGAACTACAACATGCTGTTTGACCTCAAACACAGGACTCAACTGAGAATGAATTAAAATATGGGCTGAGCCCAGCACCAGCCAATTTATTTATGTGTTTAGTTTATTTAAACTGAATATTTGATTTCATTGGATTGCATTCTCAAAAGTTAGAGAACTGTTTGCTGAGGTGACTGTGAAGATCCAATTGTCAAGTGCAAGGTGTTTGATTTTCACAGCCTGATAGAAAACACAGCACTGAGAAATCCCCATGAAACACCATTTCCATTTTAAATAAAGAAGCCTGTGTATTTCCAGCATAAATCTCACTAAGGAATCAAGTTTAGGGAAGGAGAGTCTGAGTCCAGCAGTAATTCCTCAGCATCCATTTCCTGAGATGTGGTTATGTCCATAAAGCCTTCTAATTCTTCACTCTATTGTTGAGAGCCACCCTGATGGGAACAAGTTCTAACCTCCTTGTCAGGCAGAGCCACTTCATTTTCTAATTCTTATCTTTGGAATAGTGATCTGAAGTGTGCCAATAAACAAGGCAATAGAGATGACAGAAGAGATCCAGACTAATTAATGTGTTCCAGTGTAGATAAATCTAAAGCCAAACATCTGAGAATGGCCAAAATACACACTGGAAATGGGAAACTGTATTTTAATAAGTAGGCAGTGCAGAGGACTTAAGAACCAAAGTATAGAAACAGCTTGAGATGAGTTATTGGTGGAATTCTAAGCCCACAGGTCTGAGGCAAACCTTGGCCATGAACTGTGGCAACAAGGAGTTGAGATTTCAGGACAGTGTATATGATGTTGAAGAGACTGGTGCTAAAACACTGAGTCCATTTGCAGTACTCCTGGCTTAAAAAGGCTGCAAAGACAACATGAATCAGAAAATAAAACCCATTTAAAGGTTGGAAAACTGTCTTTCAGTGAAAAACAGAAAATGGTGACCTGCAAATATTTGCAGGCAGAGAAAAAAAAAAGCAGCCATTTGTAAAAGACTCTTTAACTTGATGGAAAAGACTTCAAAAGAGAGTGTAGCTGGAAGCAGACACCAGTTACCTGCTAATTAGAAGCAAGGTGCAGTGCTTGTGAGGTTGGTTAAGCACTGGAACAAATGGTACAATAGCTGAGTCTGGTCTGCTAGTTAAGCCTGGACTTTAGTGTAATAGATGCTTTTAAGAAAGACAGTTATGAGACTCAATGGACAATTAATTGAGCTGGTACATAAGCAATCAGATCATCTAATTACTTATGAAAACTGATGCGTTGTCAACGGCGTAGTCAAAATTCTGTGAAGCTTCAGAAGCACAGATTTCATCACTTTAGCCCAAAGAAGGGACAAAGAGAGCATTGGAGGCAGCAGGGTGGTTTGTGTGAAGTGGAAGGAATCTGGATTGACTAGATGTTGTCCTGAACATTATCTGGCATCATTTCCATAGAGACTCATCAAATCTAAATGCATCCTATGTAAATATACTCAGAAAATATAAATAGTTTTCTCTAAGCCCCACTGATTTCTGTGAGGACCCAGAGCTGCACTCCCTTGTATCACATCTAAGAGGTGAGGCTTTGTGTTCCCTTCAGTGGTGCTTTGTGTCTGCAGCAAGGTCTATTCCTGGGGCTAAAATGTGCTCCATGTGTTGTTCATAACTCTAAATCATGTCTACTAAACCCCAGAGCACTTCCACGTTCCGGGAAAGGGGACTTGGGGTGCTCCAATGCATCCCAACACCACAACAGGGCAGAACTTTATATTCAGTGCTCCATATATTTCCCACAAAAAGATGTGGGATCCTATAGGATGCTTCAGAAATGCTTGGTCTGGTGGTTGAGGGGCCAGGACTTCATGGTAAGGTGAGGCATGCTCAGAACAGAGGCAGTTCCTAGGAAGCAAAGGCCTCTGTTTCAGCTTGGATTCATTGAACTTTAGTTATCTGGAAGAACCAAGTGTGATTTGGACATCTAGGTGCCTCCATAGCAAGTGAAGCCAGTAGATTGCTAATAGACACTGGAAGGGTTGGAGGATCTCTCACCCCACAGTACACTTAGTGCCCAGGTCTCAGCAGAACACACCAGCAAGGTGCTTCTGTGGGAACACTTGGCTCCAGCTGGCCACAGTTCCACCACTCACAGTTAAAGAATCATCTCAAGATGGTGGGAACACCAAGCCCACCACACTAACAAGTGTTTGATCCTTCTCTGACAGTGAAGTGAGATGTAACACGTGGCACTGCAAGATCTTCCATCTTCCCAATGATGGAAATTGATGCTCATGGAAGATGGAAAACAGAATGCACACAGCACCTCATTAAAGAAAGATCTACCAACATGACAATTAGCTGTAAAAGAAGACAGACTCTGAATGAGAAACCTTTTTGATAAGGTTAAGCCACAAAACACCCTCCAAAGACTCTACTACCCCTGTAACTACAGCTCATGGCCAGGCTGTTCCAGCTCAGAAAATACCAGTAGCTACTCCTCTGCTTTCATCACAATGTGCAAGAAGAAAAAAAAGATGGATGAGGAAATCAGCAATAACAACTTGCAAACCACTTGAGGAAGGAACAAGGAATCTGAGCTTCTCCTCCTGTGAAGGCACCCCAGGAGATGAACGGTCACTGCTTGCCCTCCAAAAGCTGTTGTAATGTCAGCCCCTGGGCAAGCTTTTCAGTTGCTATTCCATTCCCTGCTCTGAGAAAGAATAGTGTGACTTTTTTCACTCATTTTACTGTCACCTACAGCAACTCAAATGGGATGTAAGGAAAAAAGCAAGGAAAAAAAAGGAGCATTTCTACACCCCTTGTTATTCTCCA
>NW_008586062.1:0-511 GCF_000691845.1 Merops nubicus | reverse complement strand
GAGAGTTTATGGATGCCTCATCCCTGGAAGTGTTCAAGGTTGGATGGGGCTTTGAGCATCTTGGTCTAGTGGGAGGTGTCCCTGCCACAGCAGGGTGGTTGGAACTAAATCATCTTCAAAGGTCCCTCCCAACCCAAACCATTCCATGATTCTATGACACTCACAGAATCACTTTAATAATGCAGTGACCGTTTCAGGTGGTTTTTATGTTACATCTGGTTCCTCTCTGGTGCCATTTATTATTCATGATGAAGCCAGTGCCAAGAAGTCTGACCACAGTGTACCCTCCAATATTGTGCTCACAAATCAACCACCAGTTTCAACCAGTTCTGGAAAGGAGGGTTGGACACTTTTGAAGAGACAGATTAGGCAGTTCTGCCTCATTAGCCATGTCCAGTTCTGGCCTTCAGAAAAAAAACAAAAAACAAGGCAATAGAAAAGGCAGAAGGAAAAAAAAACCCCAAGGCAATAGAAAAGGAAGGAAAAAATCCCAGGCAATAATACTCTTCAT
>NW_008586061.1:6014-42491 GCF_000691845.1 Merops nubicus | reverse complement strand
GGCCGCGGCTCCCCAGGGCAGGAACAGCCGCGCCCTGGGGCAGCGGCCCGCCTGGCAGGGAGGTCGTGGGGCTGGAGATAGTGCCTCTGCTAGCCACTGGAGCGAGCACCAGCACCAGCCTCTCCTCACACTCAGCTAAGCCCCAGCACCAGCCTCTTCTGCCACCCAAGTGAGTCCCAACGCTAGCTTCCTCAGCCACCCACGTGAGGTCCAACATCATGTTTTTCTCCCACCCAGTCAAGTCCCAACACTAGCCTCCTCAGTTACCCACAGGAGCCCCAACACTAGCCTCTTCTCCCACCCAAGCAAGTCCCAACACCAGCCTCTTCTTCCTCACTCTCCACTGGACTGCAGAGAGTAGGTTGGCATCCATTTCCACATGCACCCACTCTTGCAGGGCAGTATTTAAAGGCAGTTGACAGGACTAAATTAATCTTGAGGATCTGACTATGGAATAAGAGCCCAGAATGGGTGCTGTGAAAGGGTGCACCACTTAATGGGTAATTTTCAGTTGTAGGCAGACAGAAAATTCCTGAAGAGCAGTAAGTGCAGAGAGCAATGACCAACTTTTTTTTTTTTCTCCCCATCAGGAGGAAGATTATTATGATAATGGATCCTACTACTTGCTGAAGCAAAAGCTTTTTTGAGAAAGCCCCCAGCTCCTGCAGAAGCCAGTGGAGCTGCAAACAGCAGCATCTTCATACCAAGTCTCTGGCTCCAGCTGGCACAGGCTGTCAAGGAAAGCCTATAGAAAGACAGCGAGTTCATAGCAATGTTTTCCCAGGCTCATATTCCATCTGGAAAGGTGTCTTTGCATTTACACACTGTATGTTTGGTTTTGAGTATCGTTTCCCAGCCACCTGCAGGAGCTTCCCTTGGTGTCTCCAGTGCTGTAATTTAGAATTTTGGCTCAGGATGTAACCTAAATAAAGTCTGATGGCATGGAAACCATAGGGCCAGCCCACCACTCGCTGGGGGCAGTCCCACAGCAGCACCACTCTGGACTTACTCCTGGCCTACAGCCTTACTGCAAGGCTGAGGAGCCAGGGAGGGCAAAGTGAGCTGCAGCAGGATCACGAGGAAAGAAGGAAAACAGTGTTTCTGTTTTCCCCTCCTCTTTCTGAAGAGCAGTAAGGACTTTGTAGTTATTTAATTAATAGTATTATTGCCTTCTTTAATCAACATTTGACTTCCCTGGCAAATACATCATGCTGTAAGGTGATTTCAAGGTGTGATTATCTTCAAAGGCTTCAAAGCTGGCTGAGGCTGCAGCATCTGTGTTTTATTGGAGTGCTCTCCTGGTATCTCCTTGGAGCAGAACACCACACCCTCACAGCAGCCGTGTCCTTCAGATCCCAGGCGGGAGGATGGAGTGAGCAGCCAACGTTTCTGGGGTGCTTTAAACCCCTTTGCATTGGCATAAAGTAACAGAAATCCTTTATAAATAAAACCAGACTTCCACCATATGTGCCTGTTTGTCCTGTCATTGAGTGATCTTTTCTTATTGATTTAACTGACCCATAGCTTAAGTTTTTAAAAACATTATTCACTTCTTTCTGAACCACATCTGTTTAGTGGAGGGGCTGCTTGGTAAGCCCATCTGTAGAACATCTCTATACTGCTGTAAGGAAGTAGGATAATTTACTTTTTTATACAAGCCTGCCATCTAGGCAAATTTTTGTTAGAAGTTACTATAAAAAGGTTAGTGTTTGCTTTAGTCTCTCTTTAAGCCCACTTTTATTGTTCATTTTTACATGTGCATTTATCTGAGCAGTCAGTTCTTCACTATTTATAGAGAAGAAAAATAGTTCCTGTTCCCACCACGTATCTCCTGACCTGATTGAAGATGCAGTTTAGGCCAATAAACCAGCTGAACGCTGTGTAACAGCTGCTTTATTTTATTTCAATGATCTAAAGGGAATAAAAAAGTGAATAAGTGGAGACCTTTCTCCTGTCTTCTCGCCCCTCCCAAAACAGAGCGTGGGCCCTGGGGGCTGCAGAATAGCCTGGTGCTACACTGTTGTCTTTAAATCCCAGGCAGAGAGTGTCTGTGGGGAAGAGAAGCTGTTACACTGCTGCACTTTGATTTTTGCATTTTTGTCCTATTGGAACAAGCCCTGTTGGGAGCCACTGCACCCCCTGGGCTGCTCAAAGACACACACTGACCAAACACAAACTGCCTTTGAAGATATGATACTACAGAAATATCTTAAAACCAGCTCTTCCTGCTGGGAGGAGGGAAGGCCTAGAAAAGACCTCGAGAAGCTGGGTGCAGCAGCAGCACAATGCAGCTCACGCTAAGTTTGTGACAGAAGGTGCTTATCATGCAAATCTCTCCACATTCATCACTGTCACCTTCCACTACAAGGGACATGCCCACAACTGTATTAACCTGCAGGACCCAGGTGGCAGGAGATTCACTGTACTGTACATTGTGCAGCTGCAGAGGAAGGACCAGTCCCCACCTCAAGGCACTCATAGTCCCAGAAAACAAGGAGGCTGAAGGTGAGATAATATGTCCAGGCAGAAGAATAACAGCAGGTCACAGGGCTGTTGGAAAGCCAGCATTGAATCAGGTCATCTGCTCTACTGAGGTACCTTTTGTTTGACACCCTGAACCCACAGCTATCACAGCTTTGAGCAGAACCACTTCAGATCCCTGCTCCAAAACAAAGATCCCACCATCCCCCAAGGAGCTGAACTATATCAAGCTCTTTCTGCGAGGCTCTGATGTAAAGGAGATTTTTGACAGAGCTAAGGGAAAGAAATAATTTTGGTTATTGCTTAGATATTGATGTGATGGGAAGCTTATAAATTAGGGTGTGCAGGACTGCTAGGTGAACTCCATCCAATGAGCCGGTCAGAGCCTGGCTGAAATCCAGTGTGCTCTGCTGCATACACATGTTATTCACAGGCACGAGCACAGCTCACGAATTCCTGGCTGCTTTGCATCAAAGAGACTGTAAAAGTTGTCGCCAGGTTCCAATCCCCAAGATTATTTCATTTGCTCTTTGCTAACCTACTTTGAAATGCATCGGGAGAGGTTCACAAGTAGGTCACACAGGGTTTCTTAACCCCCTTCTTCACTCAGATGGATTCTGCTCCCCAGTGATGACTTGCTTTCCCAGAAAGCCAAAATTACAGCCAGGCCAATTCTTTGGGACGCCCCACAGGGACCTGTGCACTCGCAGTGTGTGTGTTCTCACTTTGGATCAGGATTTCTGCCTTGATTCTTCATGCAAGAGGAAAAGATCTGTGGACTTCTGCAAGAGAACACTGTCGGTCTGAACTTGTGTCCTTTATACAGCTAATGGTGCTGTTTCCTGCCAACAGCAAGTGCAGGATCGAGCCCTTTCCTACAGAGCCTAGGTGCAGAGCTTTTCATCACTAGTTCTGGGTAGCAGCATGAGCTGGATCATCATAAAATGAAAACAGTTCCCCTTCTGAATATGCACTTTTTATGTACCATTTTGAAAATATTTCCCTCAATTTTTTTTTTCCCTAGACATTTGTCAAGAATATGTATGGATGTTCACCTTAATTTTGGTTAGAGTGGTGTAACAACGTTGCTGAACTGAGTTTGGACCACCAATAGCACTAGTTTGGACTTTACTCTGTCTAGGCACCAGTCTTTCACTCTGCCAGTATCTCGGCTGCTCGGGTTGCCAACATTCCCATCTCCTGTGCAGCCGGGAACAGGCCCCGGCCCTGCCTAGTCAACTGGAAAACAATAGGACCATTCATGTGCATGGTTATTCACTGGCATAAAGGTTTGCAGAGATACAGTCTGGCTGGGACAGGCCTCTGTCCTTTGGATAGCTCTACGAGACAGCTTTTTACAATATTAGTATTTTTAACCCATTTGTTGAACAGCTATAGGGACAGATTCTCAGTTGGAGCTGAGCACTTTTGGAGCTCAAAGGGGCTTCAGCTTGGCATCCTTGTTTTACACCAGCCTGAGAATTTTTCTTGGAATTTTTTTCCCCCCACAACTTAATCCTATATACCAACATGATATTTAATCTTACTACTATAGACTTTACTAAAATAAACCCCTACATGTGTTAACACTCCTTTCCAGAATTTGCAGTATGGCCTTCTCCAGTCATCCTCTTTTATTCCCCTGCTATATCACAGAAATAATTTTCTTTTTATTATGTAGCCAAAATCATACAGCTATTTTTAATTTATGACCCTCATAACTCAGGGTGGGGGGAAGGAAGAAATATCAATGCAATAAAAGAGCTGGTGCAGCGTGAACATTGTCAGAATGTCTCATCTAGGATTTGTGTGGTATAAAACTTTGCTGAAAGAATTAAAAACAGACGCTTAACTGATCTCATTTTTGGCATTTTTAATTAGTAGAAGCTCAGCAATGATGATGTCGTGCTGTCTGAGGAGATTAGGTCAGAAGATACATGGCTATATGGTGTGGCATCCTAAATAGGAACCACCTTATGGCGAGTCGGAGGCATTTCAATGTTGCATTTAAAGAAATAGCTTCTCAGGGAAAGTTGATTGGTTTCATAAGAGAAGCAGCAGGGTTTTGAGGACTCCTGTGTGGGAGAATGGGAACAATGGGCAGCTTGAGATCATCTCTATTTCAGGGGTTTTTTTTGTTATTATTCGTTCAATTAATTTTGTTGTATGTGCATATTTCTTATGAGAAAGGTTGTAAGCCTACTTAAACAGAAAAATGATTTCACATGGCCTGGAGAGTCCAGTACAACACACATGGCCAGAGGGCTGTACTTTGCTCTCTGAACCATGAGCAAATCCCTTCTCCTCTTCCTCTGTGGTTGTTATTATAATGCTAAGGCAAGAATATTTGGTTGAATACCAGAAATGCCTGATTTCCTTAAGCAGTTTTCCTCCAGTCACCACCTCTATTTCTTCTTTTCCTTTACTACTCCACTCATACACTTTCAGATTTTCAGACCCAGCCCAAGGTTTGTTTTGGGAGTACACTTACTGCAGGCTCTGTTCCATGCAGCTGATCCGCTGCTAACCTGTCCCAAGGGTCTGCTTGCTCAGAAGATGCTTTTTAGGACTCAACCTATTGGATCAATTGCACTCCTTTCTAGGAAAATGCTCTTGGTATTTATTTCATGAGGCCATTTGACTGATTTTCATGAAAAGGATGAAAATCCTGGTTCAAATTTAAACATCAATTTACACTAAAGAAAAAGAAGATTGTCATTCAACAAGAGCTCACTGATTTACAAACTGTACAAAGTTGCTCCTTGCCTGAGAAACTTATTAAGACAAGACTTAGAGATTGGGCAACAAGTGAACGTGAGCAAAAGAAAAAGAAGCCCTTCCTGGACATTTTGGTTAAATCAATGTATTTTACTGGAGATCCAAGACTGCTGAATTTTCTTTGTTTTTGTTATAAGTAAGGCAAATAAAGGGTATTTTAGATTACAGTAGACAGTTACATCTCTAGAGGAATCATTGTCTCTGCAGCCAAGTGTTTGCTCTGCTGACCAAGACTAGATCATACCATTCCAGTTTAATGAAAATGTCAGTTCTCCTTGAAACTACCTTCATGGTTTCTTGTACTATATGGCATCATATTTTTTTTCCTGCAAGATGAAAAGTTTTTGATAAACTACATAACAAATACATTTTAAAAAAAAAAAAATCATATTCCTTTTAAATTGGAGGATATGTCTACAGTAACATCCAACAAAGCAGCAAAGGCCTTACATGAAGAGAAGGTTCATAGTTTGCAGGCCTGCAAGGAATAATTCACTAAATCAATTGGAGGTTCACCTATCTTGTGCCCTGTGAAGTTAAAACTATATTCCATCATGCTGATCTTCAGCAATGCTCTTCCTTCACTTGAGAACGGTGGAGAAGAATGTTATGAATATGGATGAAAAGGTCAACAATGTCAGGATGAGCCAGCCTGCTTCAATGGGGTCAACTGTTGGGGCAGCTTCAGTAATTTATACCATACAAGCCACCACTTGGGGAGTTATATTCTTGCCAAGCATTTTGTAAGAACACATCAGAGCAGTATTTATTTCGTTGGGAAAAACAGTTGGATTAACAGCACCATGAGAGAGTAAAAGACACCAGAAGAAAATCAGTAAAGTAGTATTTTCAAGGTGTAGTAGTAGTGGATTCATTACATGCTGATTCTTATAAGCTTCAGGATACGTTGGGGTATTCTTGTTCAGTCGGCAGGTGCGTGAACTGCCACATGTTTCACCTGCATTAAATAATCTTAAACCCCTGCAAAATGTGTGTTAGTTAATTGCCCACATGTGCTTGGGGCTGTCCTGCTCACCACAGATCTCATAAGTGATGCTTCATCCATTTCAGGTAAACAGAGTGATCCCTACTGACACAAGCTTTCAGGTAAGCTGTGCACAGATTGTGCCATCATTTCAGCACTCCTGGTGAGTCTCGAGTTCCAGGATATTTCTGGTGAAATTAACTCCCCAAATGGGTTGTGAGTAGGTGGGCTAATTGATTGAGCAAAGTGAAGTGACATCTGAAGAAGAACCAGAGGTACCACAGTGTTGGTTATTTGCTGAGCACAAAGCAACTGTGTACTTCCTACACCCACAGGCTGCCTTGTTTAAATTGTCCAAAAGAGACTCAGAATACCTCTCACCTCCACTGGGTTTCACTATCTTGCAGTATTGTTCAAGATGAATAAAATTCTGGGCCCTTTCAATACCCTACCTATAGAAGATGGATGCCTGCTGGGACGTGACAGCACCATCTGACTGCCATTGTTAATATCAGCTTCTGTGTTTGGGGATAAACTGCATTTCCTGCAGGAAAAGCTTTAGCAGAAAAAACTCTGAACCAATCACATCTGGCCACTGCAAGCAGGACTACATTGTAGCTCACTGACCAGATCTAATATCAGAGAGTGTAGGAGCTTTCAGAAGAGGAACCAGTCATCAGCTTTGGCTGATGCCTCTTCTTTCCCCGAGGCACAGCAGATTTGTACAGGTTTCCTCTTTTTCACTGACTTGAATTCTTTTATGGCACCAGTTACAGAGAGAAAACCAGGCAGATAACACCAGCAAATGGTGCCTTTAGTAAAAAAACCTGCTGGTCACACCTGCCCAGCAGTCAAACACTTTGGGATGAGAATGGATTATGCTACTAAATCTCACAAAGGGACTGTAGCTATCCTTTTCTTGCACTGGGACCTGCAGAATAGGTCCTGCATCATATCACAGGGCAGAGCCTTCTCCACTGCACATCACTACCTCAGTCACGTCTAGCTTCATTTTTCCTTTGCCACTAGCTGCTACACGTCACATTTCTTCTCTTAAGACTTTGAAGAAACATCCTAGAGCTTTCCACCCCCTCACTGTGAGTTGAATTTAAATACAGAGACATTCATTAACACTGTATTTTATCTTCATTTCTCATTCGTTCTCAAGGGTTGTTTTCCCCACTCTACATCAGACACTCTCAGTACCTGGGCTTGCATATGCATCAGCTCAAATACATAGTGGATAATGGGGGAGACAACACATCAGAGAGATGCCATGAAGAGGTTCACCAAGTGGTGTGCTTTGAGACTGAATGGTTAGATAAAAATAAGCATGAAAGAAAGCAAAAGGAGAGCATGAAAAAGGCCAAAGACTGTACAACTGGGTGTCGTACAAGACTGAGAACAGGTGGGACATGAGAGCTGTCCCACTTTGCAGCTATTTCCCCCACTGTTATCTAATACCAAAGCAGACTGCAAGCATTCCGAGCCAGGGACTGTCTCTTCTACTTTGTACTCTGCATTGAGCTCCTCTGCACTACTTCAATACAAATAATTATTCAACAGAAGCTAACATGCAGCTGGCAAGGTTGAAAATCAGATCTCTTCAGGACCCTGGGTAAACTGGAGATAGCTTCCTATTAGAATCTCACTATGAAGACAATAAAGTGAGGAAGGAAGAGAGATGGTGGTATAGTTAAGGTTGATGACATGGTCTGTAAATTATTTGATGGAATGGTAACAGGCGGGCAGAAAAGAAGAATCTGAGCAATGTCTTTTATGCAAATGATCACATCACAAGTCATCTTATTAACACAAGGAGGAGAAGAATAGGAAATTCTCCAGCGTGTAGTTTAACCGCTCCTATGATCTGTTTTTCAGCCATAAGCCGATTGCTTGGAACACGTCTGGACAAGGAGAGGAGCTGAGGTTAACCACACTCTGTGGAGAGCTTGCTATGCCCTTTCACAGTGAATTCAGCAAACTTTATGCAAATGTCTTTTGCAAGTATTTGAAGGGAGGAAAAAAAGCAATACAATACTGTCCTGGTGATACAAAAGGACTTTTGAAGTTTCCGCTTAGTACTTGAAAGTATTTTGAACTGTGACTAGTGCATTGGCCAATTATTTGCCAGGTGTCATTGTTCTGCCCTGCAGGACAAGTCCCACAGGAGTGTGGCTGAGGCTTCCTCACCCCTCCAGATCTGCCTTTGCAAACACAAATGGGCACAGTAGCTTTCAAAGAGGTGACATTTTAAAGCAGGAAAAAAAAAACCCACCCCACCAAAATAGCTATCTTTTAAAATATGCTTTTTCTTTTTCCTCAAAGGGGGGATAGATTTGGAGGATGAGAATGACTTGCCGTTCTTAGTATGCCGTGGAGCCCTAAACAGTGAATAGGAAGAGAGGGACTGCACTGGTGAGGATGGAGCGGTCCCACCACAGGAACCTGCTGAGCAGCAGCAACACAGTCCCCTCACCACTGCCCTGCTCATGGCAGCACAAAACTTTTGCCCAGGAGCATCCAGGAAAAGTGTACCTGATGTAACATAACCTACCTGAAGGGACATTGGTGCCTTCAGAGTCCTAATCACAAGATCAGGACATGGACAGTAGTGTTAGCAGCGGCAGCGACGGTGTCATTGGCCACCAGGCACTTCCTCACAGTGCACTTTTGTAGCTCTGTGCCATTTTTGTGTTCAGCTATCAGACTTCAGCACTTTTCTTCTCTCTGAGCTGAAGCTGGTTAATTTTTTACATTAGAAGCACTTACAGTGCATGGTTTGTAGAAACCAGCTTTTAAAATCTTTCTGTGAAGGATGCCTGCTGGTGTAAAATAAATTTAAGAATGCTATTGGCTTAAGAAAGGTACAATGCTGTTTTTCAGACTAATTTAAAAATTGAATTGTAGCCATTTTTAGCTTGAATAAAATCAATAAGACTGTACACTGTGTTAGTCATTGCCCATTTCAATCTTTGAACTCATTTGGCAGGGAGTAGCAACTAGAGGAGTTATGGATGCCCCTCCCTGAAAGTGTTCAAGGCCAGGCTGGATGGGGCTTTGAGCAACCTGATCTAGTGGAAGGTGTCCCTACCCAGAGCAGAGGGCTTAGAACTAAATGATCTTCAAGGTCCTTTCCAACTCAAACCCCTCTACGATTCTGTACAAACATCCTGGGAGGTAGAGTTCAGCCCTGGAGATCCTTTAGGATTTTCATATTGTTCCAGTCTTGAATGATTAGGTCCTAAATCAGTCACAAGTACATTAAATAGAAGAGGGCATCAAGCTGGCTTTTGGCTCTAGTTTACATTTAAGATGATGCTCACTTCAAAAGCACTTGCATCACTAGATGGAAGTGGTAAAATTGATGATAATTTGAAAAGGACTGCAGTGTTCAATAAATATTTTTGTTCTGAATTTGGAAACAAGAAGAATCATGCACTGATGTCATGAGGACAATGAACTTTCCATCCCATTAGTAACCAAGGAGGCAATTAAACAGCATTACTAGAGATAAACATTGTTACCTTAACAGGTCCAGACAACTGTCACCCTCACAACTGAAATGAATTGGCTCAAGGGACCTCTGACCCTCTCCCACTTAATCTTGGAGGACTGAAAATGTTTTAGAGGATGAGAGAAACGCTGTACTTTTTTTTTTTTTTTTTTTTTTTTTTTTAACGATTTACCCAAAACACCCACAACCCAAAAACCTAGGGCAATGTAAGCAAATCTAAGTCAGTCAGCTTAGCAATTCTGGCCAAAGTAAAGGAATATTAGTATTCAAATAAATAAATACCAGTCAGCAAATAAAGAATGTCAGTGGAAATAATAGGGGTCAACATGATTTACATTGAAAAAAATTTGTGGAAGAAAAGATTGATTTTCTCTTCTCCTTAAATTGATGGTTTGGTTTCCTTAAGTTGCTAAATAAATGCAAGATATTTGCCTTTTCTAGACTGCTTTATTGTTTACAATACTCTCAAATATGGTCACAACAAATAATAGCATTCATGTAGTAGATGAATTAAGAGCTGCCAAACTGTTAAGTCTTAAGAAAAATGCAGATTTCAGTAAAGACTTACCAAGAATCAGACATGTCATCAGGCCCGCATACTGCAGCCAACACCACCCTGCTGCTTTTTCTAAATTGAGTGGTTTGTGTAAAACGGACTCCAATTAAAAAAATGGGGATGCCACGGTTTCTTTGAGTGCCAGCTGAACCTGGTTTTGTACCACTGCCTCCCATGCAACTAAAAAAAAATCAGTGTATAACTGGGCTGCATCTGGGCCCTCTGGGTATCAGAAATTCAGAGCGTGTGCAGGGTAGGAGCTCAGCCCTGGGGCCTCTCTCCTGGCTGTGGCAGAAGGGACAAGTGTTGGTCAGACACAGAAGCAAATCCATCTAAATCACTGCACTTTGGCACCCATGCAGAGCCCCCCAGATTCCCAACTTCACCACAGTCCAGCTCCATGGACCCACTCGAGCACGAGAGGCTTGGTGTTTGGCATTCTGGTTTTCAGTCAAAGCAGTTATGCTGGGAGTTATTTAGCACAACTCAGTGTTCCATCTGTCCTGCTGAGATGAACTGAATGCAAAGCTGAGAAGTAAACATGGAGATGTAAACATTGTTGCACAGTGAGATTTCACAGCCCTGAGAACCTGTGCTCCAAATACCTCTTCTGGTGGAGGAAGAAGGGCAGAAGAAGCTTTGAACACCCTCATCTCATAGAAATAGATTCCTCAAAATCTGTTTACATTAGCAGAGGGTCTGACCATGTGCATTTATTCTGCTCTGTGTAATTACTGCTCTTACCTCCCGGTAATTATTTTACTATCTATGAAGAATTACAAAACTATTAACCTGGAAGGGAAAAAGAAAAATGCAGGGGCACGTGGAAAAGGCTTTGAACACTGAATTCATTCAGCAGCTAGAAACAAAAGTGCACGTTCAGAAGGTTAATTAACAAAAGGTCTGTCTCAAGGCAACTTCTGCTTACTACTAATGGATACCATGAAAATTCATAAATTCTCTGCTCCCAACGGGAGGATTTGCTGACTGCAGAGTGCTGCATGGGACTGCACCTCTCTGCTCCTTCACGATAGAAAGGCAGAGGATGGCCAGAAAAGTCCCTCATTCACATGAAGGGATAAATCCGTGCTGACTTCAGCATGACTACATGCTATGTCCTTGTCAGTCAGGGGCACACATCGTCCCATGCTCAAGGAAAGGTTTACACTGCAACCTTTGCTATTTGAAGGGAAACTTAAAGCTCTTGACCCAAAATTAGCACTGCCAGTTGCATTTTGGGCAGCATGCCAGCTTTTGCTTTGTTCTTGATGTGAGGCAGGATGGTCCAGGCTATAAAGACTTCCAGTGCCCTGGGGACCTGGTTCCACCAAGGGCAGCCATGCACAGGCAAAGCAAGTAGAGCCAGTATGTGATGAGCCAGAGACCCAAGAGCTCACATGTGCTCTGAGAAGCAATGGCTCTCCTGGGAATAGCCATACCCATCAGGCAAGGAGCCACAGTGCCTCTCTGGCCTCAGCCAAAGTGAATTCCCAGAGAAAAATGCAAAAATACCTGCTTGCCCTTGATATAACCTGGCTGCCAGCCATTCACAGCTCAAGGGTTGCCTGAGGTCTGCAGGGTTTCCCTCTGCTAAACAGCCTTTTGCAGGCCTGCCCAGCCTCTCCTTGAACTCAGGACAATTTTTATCCTTAACAACATCATCTTGCACCAAAGAGACGTAAGGCACATCAGGCCATGTTTTGCCTTCCTTCAGCAGGATACAGTGGGCTCCTCTGTACCCAGGGGGGCAGAGGGGATTTAGGACATCTGCAGTCAAAGAGCTCACTGCATTTGAAGGCTGTTATAGATCAGTTTGCACCAAGCTTTCCTTCAGGCCCTTATGAAATTACCGTGATTTCTTGGCACAGAGTGCCGGTGATTCACCTGAGTTGAGTCATGCACAAGGCGATGGGACTCTGGAAGGCTTTCCGCTGCAATCACTGTGCTCAGCAAGTCCATGAGGTGAATACAAACGATCTCGCAACTACTAAACCTTCTAGGGAAAAGGAGAGGCTTAGAAGAAGCTCAGCAGTTGCCTGCACTGATCACAGCTGTAGACTTAATAAATCAAGCTTAGCTCCTTTGCTGGAGAAAAGCAGCTCCTGGATGTCTAAGACCTGAAGGGAGATGGCATAGCTAGAAGTCTTGGCTAGTTGGATAGACCTGTATGTTGTGAAGGTAGGATGGTTTTCCACAAAAATAACAAGCCAAAGAACCAGAGAGCAACACTGAAGTGACTCCAGAGCCCACCCTCCTGTAGCAGGCATGGGGCATACACCATAGGCTGAGTGGATGGGTAAAAACCTGGTTAGAAAGACAGAAGGCAGAGAAACAGCAAGAAGGCAGCAGAGGCAGCATCACTCAGTATCTGGCAGTTTTGCAGGGAGCATTACCAGTTAGAGCAGAAGAAAATGCATCATTCACCAGCACCCGATCCAGCCCCCATTTCGTGGTGCTGCTCGTGTCAGGGGGTGTGGTGGGACACAGCAGGGGGTTGCAAGGGTTTGCATGAGGTTGGATGAATAACACTGGCAACACCTCCCCTCACCACTGCTATGCAGCAGCTCTACAATCTAGATCAAGTCTTATTAAGAGACTTTCTACTGACCAAATGACACATCTCTTGGCCCCACATGTCTCTGTTCATGATATACATTTGTTGCTCCATACTCTCCTACTGAAACCCCTGCCAGCAGGGACTGAACGCTGCCTGTGTGCTCTCAAGGCAGGGTTGCAGTAGGTTACCCAGAGGATACAGGACCGAGGCAGGGCAGGAGGTGAGCAATCAGCCCTGCAAGTCCAGGGGCAAATAGTCACACACACTTAGACTCCTAATGCACAGAACCACCCCAGCTGCAGATGGGAGGGCATCAGCCCACATAGCTCATCAACCTGTGATTCAGTTATCATCTTGAACATGCAAAATCCAAAGCGGCCTGGGTGACATAAATGTTTCTGCTTTAATTTTCCATATCTGTGTTGCTTGAACCTGTTTATCTTGCGTTTAACTTCATGAACTAAATTAATCACAAGTCAGCAAAATAAATAAGCTCAAAATTATGGCATATGCCCAGCAGTTCTCTTTAAGGTATTGAAACAGAATAGAATAATTCCAGTTGGAAGGGATCTAAAACAATCACCTAGTCCAACTGCAATATTCATTGACCTCCTCTTTTGCTGACTATATGGCCCAGCAAAAAGGACAAGGACATCAGCAGTAAACACGTAAGCCAGACGCCAGACGTTATCATCCCACTCCAAAGAATACAGGAAAGATATTATGTGATTAACAACAGGAGGAATAAACAAATCACTATATTCACTCATGGCGCATAATGTAGCAAAGGAGTAAGCCAAGCTAGAAACAAAGTCAACAGACCAAAACCAACCATAAAGAAATCACTATAATAATTGCCAGAGAAAGGCATCATTATATACATAACCCTCATTCTGTCCCACCATCACTTTGAACTCTACTTACCATGGACAGCCAGAGAGCCCTTCCAATAACAGGAACTCCTACATAGTACACCCACTACACAGATAAGCTTCCTTCCCCACACTGCAATCAGAGCCAGCTTTTATACTATTAACATTAAAGGCAAGGAATCTGGTGTTAATTTCCTAATTGGTCACCCAAGGTTGGCCAGGCCTTAAGAGAAAACCAAGTTCTCCCCTGCCTGCTTGTGGGCATCATCCATATATCAACCTTGAGTCAAAGCTTGGGGTTTAGACCTCAGCATTTCACCTCCATAATCAAGGAGGAAATAGTCAGCAACCTGCTACATCACTTAGTCACACATGTCCATGGGACCCACCCAAGAATACTGAAGGAGTTGGTGGATGTGCTCTCTGAGCCACTTCCCATCATTTTATCAGCAGTCCTGTCTAACCAGGGAGGTCCCAGTGGACTGGAGGTTAGCAAATGTGATACCCACCTACAACGAGGGCCTGAAGGAGGATCTGGGGAACTACAGACCTGCCAGTCTGAACTCAGTGCCAGGGAAGGTCATGGAGCAAATCTTCCTGAGTGCCATTATACACCACATGCAGGACAACCAGGCCCAGTCAGCAGGGGTTTATGAAAGGCAGGTCCTGCTTGATGAACTTGATCTCCTTCCATGACAAGATGACCTGCCTTGGGGATGAGGGAAAGGCTGTGGATGTTGTCTGCCTGGACTTCAGTGAAGCCTTTGACACTGTTCCCACAGCATTCTCATGAAAACCTGGCTGCCCATGGCTCAGACAGACATGTGCTCTGCTAGGTAAAACATGGTCTGGGTGGCTGGGCCCAGAGTGGTGGTGAATGGAGCTAAACCCAGCTGGTAGCCAGTCACAAGTGTTGTTCCTCAGGCTCAGCACTGGGGCCACTTGTGTTCAGTATCTTTATCAGTGACCAGGATGAGAGGATCACATGCATGCTCACTAAGTTTGCGGATGACATCAAGCTGGGCAGGAGTGTTGGTCTGCTTTTGGCTAGCAAGGCTCTACAAAGGGACCTGGACAGACTGGATCCATGGGCTGAGGCCACTTGTATGAGCTTCAACAAAGCTGAGTGCCAGGTCCTGCACTTGGGCCACAACAAGAGTGTCTGGAAAGCTGCTTGGCAGAAAAGAACCTGGGTGTACTGATAACAACTGGCTAAATACAAGCCAGCAGTGTGCCCAGAAGAGCAATGGCATCCTGGCCTGTATGAGAAATAGTGTGGCCAGCAGGACTAGGGAAGTGACAGTTTCCCTGTACTCAGCGCTGGTGAGGCCACACTTCAATTACTGCATTCAGTTTTGGGCACTGCATTACAAGAAAGACATTGAGGACTTGGAGCAGATCCAGAGGAAGGGAACAAAGATGGTGAAGGGTCTACAGCACAAATCTTATGAGGAGCAGCTGGAGAAACTGGGGATATTAAGTCTGAAGAAGGCTGAGGCTTACCAACAACTACCTCAAAGGTTGTGGAGAGGTGAGTGCCAGTCTCTTCTCACAATTAACAAGTGATAGGACAAGAGAAAAATGGCCCCAAGTTGCACCAGGGGAGGTTTAGAGAAGGGGTTATCAAACACTGGAACAGACTGCCCAGGGAAGTGGCTGAATCACCATCCCTGTATGTGTTTAAAAGTTGTGTAGATATGATACTTAGAAACATGATTTAGCAGTGGACTTGGTAGAGTTAGGTTGATGGTTGGACTCAAAGATCTTAAAGGTCTTTTCCAACCTAAATAATTCTATGATTTAACTATAAAAATCTATGCATGTTCTCCCCAGACTTGCCTTGCCTAGGCGGTATGTCCAGTACCACCCATATTGGTCTTTACTCACTTACTTGTAGTTTTACCAAAAGAAGCATTTCTTTTAAAACAATAGCATGCCACATATGTGCCTTAGATAGAATTTATTTAAGTTCCTTGATGCCAGTGAGGATGGCTTTCTAGAAATCCTGCTTTCTCATGGCTTGAAATTGTGTAAGAGCAGACTGGGACGGGAAGCCCGAGGTGTAAGGACTGGGCCATAGTCAGATGCTCTGTATTCATCCAGCTGCTGTATCACTGTATCACATAGAATCGTTTAGGTTGGAAGAGACCCTTAAGAGTCTGCTCTGATGACCCAGGCAATAGGAAACAGCAGGCAAAAGAGAATAGGTGGCAACTTGGCCATCTCCATTTAGTCATATGTCATTGTGTCTGAGTGAGGAAGATGGGTCAGGTGTGGAAGAGAGGCAGGTGTGAAGACCAAGCTCCTGCCAGATCTCACCATCTTGTTGAAACACAGCACATTGCTAGAGTTTCTGAAGAAAGTGGGTTGCCAGCATTTCTTTTCCCTTCCAGTCTTCCTTAGAAATAACTAAAAAGAAACTTGGCTTCAGTTCTGGGCTCGAGGCAAAGAGAGGATGGAGGCATTTAACCTAAATGACTAAGCCTTAAACAAAATATAACTGAGTGAAAACAGGTTTATGAGAGGAAGTTAGAAGTAGCACTGCCAACCTCACCTATAAAAGGTATTATGTCAACTGAGCTCAACATTTTGTGGTTTCAGTCCTCTCCAAGATTTATAATAGGCCATGAACTTCTCCCTTCATATATCTGATCACATCAAGAGATATTCATATTTAGAAATTCACTTTGAAAGTGTCTAAATGAAGTAAGGGGTTTTAAGATTCCCTCATGTAAAATGGGCTTTCCAAGTTCCTTGCATGAATACCACAATGATTTGCTTTAAATACAAATATATAAATTTTTGTGTACACTACTGTGTATTTAATTGAAGGAAACCCCCAGCCTTACAGAATCTTTGAGAATGTGAACTCAGTTTTTGAAAAGTTAATTATATTATTGTTATGCAGCCCACCAGATTAAGGCTGGCTTATACCTGCCTAGCCATCTTCCCTTCCAGAAATAAAGAATTGTCACAATCCCTTTTATGCTGAAAATTGTGCTTGCATGAAGGAGGGAAATGAGTGAGGAATTTTCTCTCATGTTGATGCCAGTATAGTTAAAGAGGTAGAAACAGAAAGGGAAATTGCTTCTGCACCCAAATGATTGCATCTAGGATGGGTTACAGAGGTGAAACAGGAGCAGAGAAGGCCATAAAATTAGCCCTCCTGTGGCAGCCACTCTTACTGTGAGATACATAGATGATCTGTTCCTTTCGGAGAACTCACTCAAAATTGCCCTATTTGACTTTCTTACCACTCAGAATCCCATATTCTTTCGTTGAAAAATAAATGCTCCCAAATTTCAGGTCCTTTTCCCGTCCCCATTTCTCATTTTTAGCATAGACTTCCTTAGGTGTATCATAAAGCTGAGCTACCTCCCTGGTTGAGACAGGTCCTCTCTTAGCCTCAGGCAACTACATCACAACACAAAACAGATGAGGCCCTAGCTTTGAAAATTACTCTGTGCTTCTCTTCTTGACACTGATTCCCACAGGGAAACTCTTCTGGAACCAAGAGTTAGAAGCTGGCTTATTCCCAGACAAACGACTCATGGGACAGCCTGGATCTACTGATCCTGGTGCTAGCATTGAGACCAGAAGCCAGTCCCTTCACTCTCCCCAGCACATGGTCCCCACACTACACTGCAGCTGTGTGGCCAGAGACACAGCCATGTGCCTTTCAGCTCCAATTTGCTTGACTAGGTCCACTGGCCATCTGCAAGATTTTTTGGATGAGAAGTGGTGGTGGAAGAGTGTGTTCTGTGCTGTGCAGGGCAACACCATCCTGGAAACAATTGTCCCTTCTCTTCTTCACCAGGGCTGCTGCTTCCCACCATGGATACTCCTTGCCTGTGCTAATGCACAATTCACACTGGGCACATAAACAAAGATAGGGGGAAAAAAAAGAAAAAAAAAAACACCAACATTGTTTTAGTCTGGGACAAATCTTCAGTGGCAGGACTGCTCCCCTTCAAGTGTTCCTCTCTCATTACCTCCTCCTACATTTGTCTTCCTTTCACACAGAGGGCCAGACTGAGCAGAGTATCTCAAGTGAAGTCTCACTTTTATCTTCTCTCGTGTTTACTGGAAACACATCCCTACCCCTTACATCCTAGGAATGAACACATCACCATCAAAGCCATGGCATTGTGGTGGATTTCTGCCTTGCTTTCAGAGGAGACACTGAGGTGTTCTCCATCCCAGTCATTCCCAAGTGCTGAGCTGAGTTTCATGGTAGAAACTCTTGTTTTTACTGCACAAGCTCATGCTCACAGCGACTGAAGCTCATCCCCTTCTCCTACTCGTTCCCTCTGTGCCCCGCTGGGACACACCAGCTCCCCTGTACTGGCAATGGTTTCCTCATCCCCTTCTTGAACTGCCCCAGCAGCTACCTCAAGGCATTCCCTACTGTTCACATTACCCTGGCCAGTTCCTTACCCCTCCAAAACACTCCTACTAATTCCCATATTAATGCATAGTTTCCCAAATGGCACTCTATCAACTGCACTGAGAGACAAGGCAGGTAATGTATGGGAGCAGCAGAAACCTTATCTGGAAGATCAGTTATTTTATCAGAGAAAGCTAACAGGTTGGGCTGACTTTGGGTAGGCTCCATTGGATGTTATCTCATTTTCTATTTGCTTCCACGTTGGTAAGTGCTCATCCCTTCAAAGCTTCTTTCAAAGCCATTTATCCTACTAAGGTGAGATTAATCTAACCTGTGGCTGTCCTGATCTCACCCTTCTTCTCTATTCATTTCAAGTTTGAGCAAAAATGCAGTGTGCTGCTTGTCCTAATACCTGTGCTTCTCCAAATCAGAGCTTATGTGCTGCTTTGCTTTCCTGCAGAAGTTTCCAGTAGTGTTTTGCTGCAGGCTTTTAGCACACAAGAGCAACAACCAAAAAAAAAAAAAAAAAAACCACAAAAACAAACAACTATTCTGATAACAGGATGGTTTCAGGACTTAAAGGGGGCCTAGAGGCAAGATGGAGAGAGGAACCCTTTATCAAGGAGTGTAGTGACAGGACAAGGGACAATGGATTTAAAGTGAAAAAAAAAAAAAAGGTAGGTTAAATATTATGAAGAAATTCTTTACTAGTCAGTAGAACAGGTTGCATAGAAAAGTTGTGGATGTCCCCTCCCTGGAAGTGTTCAAGGCCAAGACAGATGGGGCTTTCTGCAGCCTGGTCTAGTGGGAGTTGTCCCTGTCCATGGCAGGAACTAGATGATCTTCAAGGTCCCTTCCAGCCCAAACTGTTCTGTGATACAGGATCTATTCCATAAACATGCATGCGCAGATGCACAGTCAGGCTGCCAGCAGACTTTCTGCAAAAGAAGGTGGCAAAAGGAAACCATGCCAGTGCCATGACTTCATTGGAAAGGGGTGGCTTGCTAGCTGAGGAAGGCCAAAACACTAAAGCACAGCGAGGCAGGGGAGGAAAGGATGGCATCATTTCTCCTGTCCAGATATTGGAAGGTAACATGTTGCCACTGGCCACTTATAAATACTACAGGTGGATGGACACCATTCCCCCGTGTCTTTTAGCTGAGCACTTAGGATAACAGGTTTACTCCCTTCTGAGGCAGGGAAATTAGCCTTTTTTCCATTTTACAGGAGAAAAAATAAGGCTCAGAAGGGCTAGATTTGTGTCATACAGTACCAGAACAGCATAAATACACATAATGGCTATTTTAAAGCCTTTAGCCGCACTCTTCATTAGGCATCATTTTTCACACTGCAAGTGAAAATCAACATGTCCCAGTGTGGGAAAATGGCTTACTGTTACTGAAAAAAAGCAGGTTTTCACAGCAAATGAAAAAATCCCACTACCTCTAAGGTGGTTTCACTGACCTTTTTTAATTAGCAAAATAAATTTATAGTCAAAACACACCCCTTACAGACATTACTGTAATCTATAAGCACATAATATGCATTTTGATTCATTTTAAGGTGCTGGTTTGAAGCAATTCTTCCATTTTTAATATACCTGGCCACAACAATGCATCTAACATTATGAAATGGTTTGCTCTCAGCTTCACTCAGAGTTTTACAGCTGAGAGCTACCAAACTGCCCCACAGGAAGGCTCAGCCCGTGGGGTTTCCCGTGCTGTTAACTCGTCCTGAAGCCAGCCTGGAATGGTTGCAAGCCCTTACTGCCCATGCTTGCGTTTATTTCCTTAGCTAGAACCTTGTGCTGCCTCTTATAATGAACTTCATGCAAGGTTTTTTGTTCCTTGGCTCTGACAATATCATTTTTCATAAGGCAACCAGGCAAGGGACATGTAAGTATTACCTGAAATACACACTAGAGGATGCTCTTGGGTCATCGGTGAGGGACAAACCGCTTCCTTCTGCTCACTATCTGCAGCACTTCAAGATGTTTCAAGGCTCAGAAAGTGTTTCAAGGCTTAGCCAAGGCTTAGATGGTGTTTCAAGGTTTAGAAAAGATGAGACTTACATGTTCACACAGGGACAAAAGTGTAATGTAAATGACAAAGTAGTGACAAAAACTACTCTCCCTGCTTTTACAATGCAATTACCACATAATAGACATTTAAAATGTGCATGCATATAGGTAGGGCCTTAGATAAACCAAATCTTTCCTTTCCTTCCCCTTTCCCCTTCTCCTTTTCCTTCCCCTTCCCCCCTCCCCCCTTTCCTTTTTTTTGCCACCTATACTTTATACATTACATGGGACAGAATTTTGACAGACAATATGGGGTGACTGTAAGATGAAGGACATTTCTAAATCCTCATGGGCTCTGATAGTTACTGTAGACAACAAGGAACTTCTGCAGCACTTCTGCAGCGCTGCGGAGAAGCACCACCCCATCTCAGCACCCATCTCCCACCAGGCAGGAACTCCCAGAACTTGACCAAAACCCTGACTTTCAACCTCAGGGGCTCTGTGCTCAGGCTGCTGGGCACAAACAAGAGCCCCTGGCCTTTCAACATCTCTTGGGGTATGGTGGGGGTGTTTCTGGGTCCTCCCACCCAACAGCCCTGAGGACGGAGGCCAGCAGAAAGGTGAAGCACACCCTTAAGCACCCAAGTCCTCCTGTCGATCCAAGACTACATCTACATGGACACTCCAAACACACAGCAGTGCCTTCCCTCCCTCTGCTAAGGAGGGAACTTCTGCAGAGGGCTGTGCCGTACCAAACTCTTGTTTATAATGGCTATAGCATCTTGATCTGCCATGGTTTTCTCTTGCTGGTTTGAATACCTTTCTCTAGGAGCCCCCTTTTCAGCAAACTGCCTCGTTTTGCAGGATGAAACCCGTTGCAGCACACTGGAACAAATCCAATGTAATGAAACACCTGGATGCAAATTCAGACTGTCAGGTGATATTCAAACTAATAATAGAAAAAGGGGATTTTAAAAGAGGGGTTTGCAATTCCAGGGGAGTTGGAAAACCCGGGGGGGCATTTTTTGTTGTGGTGATTGTGTTTTATTAAAAAAACAATCCTGGCATTCCCAAAAGAAAAGAGAGGACAACCCACTGTACAAAGCCACACTAATTTCAACAAGAAGTAGCTAGAGGATGCTGTGTGCTTCATAGCCATGCTAAAACTCCAGCTTGGATGTTTTGACATCTCCTACAGCACTAAGTCACCCACCAGCTGAAGTACTGGGAGAAGCTCCCAATGCCCTTGGTGCCCCCACATCATCAAGCCCAGTCCATCATAGTGCTGGTACAGCCCAGAGGAGGAAGGTAATGTAAATGGTAGCACTGCTGAAACTCATCCCATGGGGAAGTTCATGCTGCTAGGTGAACCAGTGGTAGGAAAAACAATTATAAAAGCAGATTAATGGTGTAGCCAGTAGTCATGGTGCTTACCTGGGACTGCAGATTGCAATTCAAGACCTTGCTGCAGTCCAGAGAGCATCTTAATCACTCAAACTGAAGCTGAGACTCCTGCTCTGAACTTCAGAACCCTCACATTCAAATTCAAACCTTTTTTCCTCAGAAAATCTGTTTTCCATATAAATCTCCAGATACCCTTTCTTCTCCCAAAGATGTGCGAAATGTTTGGCTTAAGCAGCTCCATGTGGTAACAAATCCCAAAGGCTAATTGTGTGGAAAAGCATTTCCTTTCATCAGGTTTAAATTTTCTGCCTTTTAGCGTCGACTGCACCCTTTTCCTTGCATCATGGGAAAGCAATGCTTAATGCACAGGGCTGGAAGGAGCCCAAGACCACCGAGTCGTTGCACGAAGACCAGAGGGCTGCCAGCAGCTTTAAGGAACTGTTGATCACCACTACCAAATTCCAAACAGATTACCAAAAAAGGCCAAGGCAAACCCGCTATTTCTAGGATTTAAACCCAGATTCTTCCAACTGTTGTTACAGTGGAGGAATTTAGCTCCTTGCAGACAACAGGCAGAGCTGAGCTGTCAGCCCCTGGCAGGAGGAGAACACCCAAGGCTCAGGAAGCTGTACCTCTCTCCTTTACTTCGCCTGGGTCGTTGCTAACATCACAAACAGCTTTTTCAGAGGAAAATGCCAAATCAATCCTTTTTTTAATTTGAAATGAAAACAGTAGTTATTCTGACTTTCCCCAGCAGCATCTCTAGGATGTCTTCACAATGTGAAGAGGTTTTCTCCTGCTTCCCTAATTTGACTTTGTCCTCTCAAGTGTCTGCAGGAGCTGGTGGCTCTGAGAGTGTGTTGGGAAAAGACAGACCAAGGGATGAAGGGAAAAGCTGGAGGTCCCCTGTCTTTTCCTTAGGAAATCCAAACGCATCTTTGTGAAAGAGGACATGCACCCAAACCCAGCCTTTCCAAGAGCCAGGAAAGCAACAGCTATGCCAAGCAGCCTTGTATCAGGTCTCCAAACACAGGTTTGCTCCCATTTTTGAAGGGGAATAACTTAAAGGCAAACTCAGCAACAGGGCAGTAAGTGAGATGAGGGCAGTTTCACCAGCTGACACCGGCCACCGGCCAGTGAAGCTGTGACTCCCAGCTCCACCCGCTGCTTCCCTGCAGGAACCCACCCACCTCCAGCTGTGCCCATGCCAAGCCCTCTCCTGGGCACAGGTCCACCTGTGCTGGACACAAAGGGCAGCAGACAGGCAGGGAAGCGCCAGGAGAGCACCGCAGAGTTTGTCTGGACCAGGTGAAGCAAAGGATGTCCTTGTGCACATAGCTCTCCTCACCTTCCTCCCTGCCCAGCCACTAATGATGGGGATGAAACAACTAGCTGATAAGCCTAATAAAAATGCAATTAAAAATTAAGCATTACCCCCCAAATCCTTTGCTGTAACAACGTACATGGTCAGCTTGCAAGAGATTAGTTGGCAGGTCACAGATATCCCATATTCATGCGCATAAACTCAACTTTTCTCAATTAGCTGTTCCTGTAACCTGCATCCCCAGATAAACCGGCACTGCTTTGCTCCCTGAGAAGATATGGCATGTGGGGGACAAATGCTCCTCAGGGGCCAGAAAGCTCTGGAGTAAATCCCCTTTCATTATCCATAGATGCAAAGAGAAGGGCTGAAAAGAAGTCAGCTCCAAAATTATCTGGCTACTCCACATGAAAAAGTGGCATTTGGGGAAGTTACCTGAAGGGCAGCAGCCTTCCCAAGCCTCAAATCTGCTTCCATTCAAGCCATTAAGCACGAACCTCAGCTGAACCACTTAGCAGAGATTTCTTCACAGATCTTTCAGTCAAAATCTTTGGGTGAAAGAAAGTACAGTTATGACTTTTGTAGGTTTATGGCCAAAAAAATGCAACCAGGTTATTGTAATGGAAATGGTGTCACTCCTATCATCACAGGGACAATGCTGAAGTTGTGGTTATGATGGAGCTATGAATATGCATTTTTTAGGTAACAGAAACAAATAAACACTTTTGGCTGTACAATGTAGCCAAACATAGAAATTAGTAAATCTCAAAAGTCAGAGTTCTAAGATATTTAAATTTTATTTTGTTTAGTTTGAGGGTTTTTTGTTTTTGCTATTGAAGTTTGAAAATGGCTCTTTTGGGCAGATTGGAGCTGGACAGGATGAATTACATTTTTGAACACGATCTCCATATTGAACTGATCTCATTTCCTCAAATAAAATTCCACTAGGATAAAAAAAAAAAAAAATCTACTTCATCCATCCTCACAGTTATCTTTCTTCTAAAATAAAAGTTTCCGTGTTAAGTTCAACATGTTTCTGTACATCCCACACACACTCAGATGGGCAATTATGCACGTTCATGAGCTCAGCAGATAAAGTTTTATTTAAACATAATTCATCTCAAAGAGCTCCATAACAAGCCAGATTTGTTGCCTGCTGTATAGGCTTCAAATCAAGGTTTGTTTGCATTCACATGTCATTAAAGACAATATTGATAAGCTAATGAATGGTAGAATTGGAGCAAGGCATCAAACATTTGACAATAACCAAGGGACAATTTTATATTGAGAAAAGAGCTGCTCTAGTCTAAAGAAGCAAAGAAAGAAGTTGAAACAGCAGCAGAAGTACAGCAGATGCCTAGGCAGCCTCTCCATGCAGAGTGGGAGACAAGGGACAAAACCAAGCTACAGGTTCTGCTTGTTGTCGGCTAAAACAGCTGAAGAGACGTAGACAATTTTCCCATCCCAGTTTAATTCCCTTTCTTTATGCTTATGATGCAACTAGAAATTAATAGAATTTTAAACAAAGCCTGAACCATTGCATAAATTAAGTTCTTGAAGAAAACAAAAAAAGGTGATGAGTATATGAAAGTATTAATACAGCTAGTTTCTTTAGGAGCGTGGAGCTGATTTTGTTGGATTCCTCTAACACACAGCCAAACTGATCTTATTGCCTCATACCTCAAAGTTTACAAACTTGACCAGATGCAATTTGAGGCCAGGGAAACCCATGTTCTGTCAACATCCACCTCCGAGACACCTTCAGATTCATCTTCTTTGTACTTTCTCTGTAGCCTTCTCAAATGCCTTCTATAAGGAGGCCTGTGCTCATGGCACTCCACTGTTGGGGTAGAGGGACTCATCTGGGCTTGCTCATAACCAGCTGTCCCTCCTGTGCTGGTGGGAGAAGCTGGGTCTGGTTTAGTCGCTGTGCAGTTTTGCACACGTACGAGGTTTGAGCAGCCCCACAACAGGCTTCTTTTGATTCTTTTACAGGATTAATAGGCAATATGGAAAACAGCACGTCAAGAATCCTCTATAGCTTGGGTTTCCTTCTCCCACATCCCACGCTGCAAATGTTTCATGCCCTCAATTCAGTTTCTGGGTCGCTCTGGCACTTTTCCCAGCCCCAGCCTCGGCAGCAGGGTATGTGGAAGAGCTCAGCATGGGGACTAGATCCTGCTTCATCACCCCTCCCTGTTCAGGTGCTCCCAACCCCATGTGGAGCCCAGTTTGGCCAAAACTCAGCTCGTGCAGGGAGCACAACCCTGCTATCTTTCCTTGCTCTGTCACAGTTTTCTGCACAGCATGGAAGCACTTCCCAGGAGGGTCTGCAGGCCCAAGGGCAACTTCCCATCCTACTGCTGGGAATGGCAGAGTTCTCCTTCATTTCACAGGTTCCAGCATTTTACTCAAACATCTTTTGCTGTTTGTTATTCTAAGGAAAGGGGGCTTTCTGAGGGAGATCACAGTACTGGAGAAGTGACTCCAGCATTATTGGCTCTACCACAGCCTAGAGACATTCTTTCTGCTATTTATCCCTCCAGCTCTGGTGAATATTTACTATATTGCCCTCAATGCATTAGTGAAGACTTTCATTCACATCCACCGTTTGCCGAAAACCAAGTTAGTTTAGTTTGGTGATGCAATTCAAAGTGATTTGCGTCATCTGGATCCCTGGCTGTCTGTGTCCAGACAGAAACCACATCCATCCACACATGCATTAATAAATACTTGAGAATAGACTGTCAGTTCCTCTAGACCTGAAATTACACGTCTGATCCTAGGAAAGCGAAAGACCCAACAGGGGTGACCCAAGACCAGAGTGTGCAGCACAAGTGGTTTTCCTAACGTATCTTCAGGTGGTGGTGGCCAGCTCCTCCTGCTCTCCTGGAGCCTGCAGCTGGGGAAGGGGCACTGTAAGATGCTCCAGCAGTGCCAGTGCTGCTGCCTTGGCCGGGCTTAGGTGCTGACAAACTGCAGATCAATTATTCATCAGCTAAAAAGCAGACTTCTATTACAACAGATGTTTCTCCGAATGTTTGACACTGCCCATTAACTCACCCTTTAATTTTAATTGCTTAACTAATGGCTATGTTCAAGGTTAAATGAGTTTAAATCTTCATTCTTCTCTTGTGCTATTTAATATAAAGATACCATTCAACCTAAGAAGGAAAAGGAAGAATGATCCAAACCAAGTATCATCTTTGACAGGATATGCACAAGCAGCCAGCTAATCCTCCACACACCTGCCAGGGGGTAGGCAAAACACCCAGACCTGGTTTTCTCTAAAGCAAAGAGGCAACAGAAGGATCCCTCAGGCTGAAGGTGGCTGTGGGGTTGCAAAGCCAGTCTGGACCTGGGACTGCAGTCAGGAAGGAGGCGGCATGGGGCGAGCATCCTTCCTGGAGCCAACAGAGAGGGAAGTGCCTACAGGGGGAGGTAGGAAGCCTTGTCTCAAACATGCTGTTCAGGAAGCCTCCAAACTGAGAGCTTGACTTACACGAGTAATTTAGTTTTGTAAGTCATGGGTGTTGGCCTGGGACTGCGCTCCTATCCTTCCTCCTGTAAGAATTTTGCCCATCTGAGGAGTGGAGTTGGCTGGCTGGCCTGAGAAGGACCTCCCGAGGAAGAGGCGAGCTTCACATCTCCACCTGGGGCAGCAGGGAGGGATTCATCCATCTCTCACAGGATACAACCCCAAGGAAGTGCTGGGCTGCAAGGCAGGGGACATGGTCCCTGCCCTGCTGCTGCCACTGCATCCTTCTGGCTGACATCTCCGCTTGTTTTGTTCCGGGAGGGACTACACACAGCTGGTGCTTGGCATCCTTGTGAGGTCACAAAGGGGAATTTCTGCAGCACGTGTAGCTATGGTCTTGCTGTCGGCCAAGCCAGTAAACACCAGGCATTTTAGCTCTGTCACTTGGTGCCCTCCAAGAATATGTAACATAGGTGCTGCTAATGCCACAGAAGGAAGTGTGCCTCTGTCCCCTCACTGCTGCCCACCACACACATGAGGATGTCCCCATAGCAGTACCCACCTTCACTGCCCAGATCAGTCCTCTCAAGTCACACTAGAGGAAAACATGAGGATGCATTCCAGAGAGACCACATCACTGGGTGGGAGACTTTCACCCAGCTCAGGCAGGCTCAAAAACACCCTTCAGCATCTCGTCTGTTGATGTAACTCAACAATACTTTGCACCTTTTTTCCAGGAATCCCCATGGATTTAGTTTGGATAGTTCAGATCTGCCCTCCAAATATGAATTACCAGTACTAGGAGGAATAATGGGTGAGGCAGGAGCAGACCCAGCCCTTCCCAGACCAGGGAGCAGCAGCACCACAGCACTCCCATCCCACAAGAGGGACTGGACACAAACAGGCAAGGAAAACTGTTCTCTGCATCTTACCACACTAAGGACATGAGGGAAGGAAAGAAGAAGCAGGCAGAAGAATGAGCACTTTTTTCCAACATAAGGGAGAAAAGGAAGCACATCTCCTTCCTTTCTGGCATGTTTTCCTTCCTTCATCCCTCTTTCAAGAGGTGAAGGAGCAGAGGTTAATGCATACTGTTCTCCAGGTCGTTCTTGCCCTTCGGGATATGTTGGTCCAGATACTTCTGGTCTGTTTTGTAAATGATTTGGAGACTGAAAGGTGAGCAGACGCCATGCTAGGGCTACAACAGGCTAGGGGCCTGAACTCTGCTTTGCTGGTTTAGATCTAGCTCAATTCAGCCACTACAGCCAAACTAGGCTCTCAACACTCTGTTCCTACCACGATTTTATAAAAACCCTTTGGTTACACCCCTTGCTCAGATCCAGTAAACCTAGTCCCCACTTTTTGTCCTGGAAATCAAGGTCAGGTTGTATGGGGCTTTGACCTAAAAGATGCCCCTGCTCATTGCAGGAGGGTTGGATGACCTTTACAGGTCCCTTCTAACCCAAACTATTCTATAACTCTGTGATTTACAAAGGAACTTATAATCAGTTGCTTCACTGCCATCACGCATTAGCCACCACTACAATCGTGACCTAGAGCATGGCCAGGCCTGGCTGTCCATGTGGGAAGGACACCAGCCTGTCCTCTGTTGCCACAACCAGCATCACAGCACAGCTTTTAAGATCATGGTTAAACAACCTTCCAGGTCCCATGGACAGTTTAGCACAAGAAGAGATGCTCCCTCCTTCCTGTCAGAGTCTCCTCCACCCCAAAACAGTGCCAACTAGAGACAGCCGAAAACCTGTAACCTTCCAATTTCACATGTAGCAGGAATCTTTCCCAGCCAAGCAATTACAAAGTGGAACAAGCCTCTTTAGTTTAGTTTCTAAACCGAAAAGAAGTTCTTAGCTTTTTTTAAGGTTGCTGGCTGTTTTTTTCCCCCAAGCAGGCTCATGAGGACATCCACTCATTTGATTTTGGCTCCAGCTCAGCAGCGTTTGGTAGTGACAACCATCAATCCTGCCAGACAGCCGATGGCACAGACTGCTGGGAGTGGGCGATCTCAGTTTTTTGCAGCTCCACTGCAATTTGCGTGGCGGTTCAACGCTAGCTGGCAGGCAGCCAGGCCTTCAGCATCCTCCTCCTCCCACCCAGAAAGGTGTCTCTGCAGAGCAAGGTGTGGGGCTGCGTGACTGCTGCCAAGACCATGGCGTGAAGCGTGCCAGTCCTGCAAACAGAGCTGGATCCCAGAGCTGGTAATCCTGCCCATTTTGGTGTCCTGGAGTTCACTGGTGAGATTTTTTCTTTTTTTTTGTGCTCCCACCCAGAAAGTTCATCCTGAGTGGTATTAAGTTTAATTTTAAGGATGGTCCAATGCAGCCCAATTTTTGGTGGAAATGAGGAGGGTTGCACCAAGCACTGGCAATGTCGAGGTCCGGCTACCAGCTCACCCCTACTCTTGGGTGAATATCAGATTTCTGAGTAGAGAAGTGAGGATTTCATTCTTTGTTCTTGAACTCATTCTTTCCATCCCAGGGGCCAGTGGAATGTAATCTCTCCAGATGCCAGCACCTCTTAGGAACTGTAATACAGCAGCTACGCACTGCAAGCGGCTTATTCATACATGGAGAAAAGAAGAGTGAGTAATATCCTTGGGGGACAGTTTTGAAACGATGCGCAGTGACACAATCCCAGGCACGGGCAGGATCTACTTCAGCTGAGGATCTGTCCCCAAAACACACACCCTCTCAAGAGAGGCAGCAGAGCTGGTGTTTCATATTTTGTTCTTAGTTTGTTTAAAGTCTTTTCTTGCTGTTTAAAACCACCAGTGCTTCCTTCCTGGGGAGGGAGGCAATGCTTTTAGGGTTACTGTAAATAACCAGGGCCAGAACAATCGGCTGAGTAAATTATCCTGTCTGCTGACACTAACAGACTTCACTGAGCTACGAGGAACCCGATCAGCCTTTTTTTCCCCCCTCCACTCTCTTGTTATTATTATAATAAACTAAAGATTTGCTGGAAGTCCCTCTTTGGAGCAAAGCAAAAGCAATGCCTCGCAGAGAGCAACTCCAATGAGCATTCTCAAAACTCTCGCTGACCAACTCCAAATTAAGAGGTTTGTCGAGTAGAAAAACCATGCAGAAGAACAAGGGAGCCCGAAGAGCCAACTGACAGATTACCACACGACAAAGCTGAAAGGGAGCTCCAAGCCCTGCCAGCACGGCTGCCCGCGGAGCCTGCCAAGAGCCAGATGCTGCCGTGGGGATAATGTCCTCCAGGGCCAGGGAACCAGGCGCTTCTCAGCCTGCCGAGCTGAGGACAAGGGATGGAGGGGCAGCTGTGCACCCCAAGCCCATTACATCTATTATAAAAAGCCTGGAGAGGGGCATCAGCAGGTCTCTCGGGGGAGGGGAAGAAAGAATAAAATCCTCATCTTACCCAGAAACTCCTTTGGAACAAAAAAAATAAAATTGTGAGTCCTCCTGGGTAGTGTCTCTCCTCCTTATGCAAAGCAAGCCACCACTCACAGGGGGGGGGGAGAGCAAACAGGTCAGGCAGGGGAAGAAATAACATAAAAGCAAAGGAATAACCAACACACTTTGCAGAATTAGGAACCAAAATGCACATATCCAGTAGCTCAGTTCCCACCCCACTCCACGCAGACGTTTATTAGCAACCAGCTCTGATGGCTCTGTAGCTGAGAAAAGGATGAGTTAACAGAGATGCATCAGTGTTAACATTACCCCTGAATGGAAGCAACGTAAATACAAAATATTTGTTTCACTGCTACTGGCAACATCTGTTCCCAATGTCTTACTCATTCTCTGCTCCCCCTCCCTTGGGGTTTCAAAGTACACAAGGAGGAGGGAGAGGCTCACAGGTAGCCAACACCATTGTGCTTGCTTGGAAATTGTGCAACATCAGAGCCCGTTCAACAGCCTTTGCATAGGCAAAAGTATGCACCGGAGTTTGCCCCACTGGGGTAAGAGCTTTGCAGAGTACAGCCAACAAACTAGATGCTTTCTATAGAAAGTGCATTATATTTTCTCCAGTTTGGTGCCTCCACATGTGAAAATCAACAGGGATGGCAAACCTGAAGGCTCTGACCTAAAAGGCTGCAAATGTAATACTTCCCCCTGGCAGATTTTTTTTAAAACCTTTTAAAAAAAGATCCTATATTAAACCCCACCAAATCAGTCCACGATGCAGTAAAAGCTCTCAGTACATGGATTTTTCTTCCATGGAACCCTTTAACACCATGCAGTTGTAAAAGCTAAGGGAGTTTGTGCCAGGTCATGATGTGGAGACAGGCTCTACCAGGGAATCTCCCAGCACTGACATTTTAGCAACAAGGCTTTGAGATATGTCAGCTTGAGAGGAGAATTAAGAGATCCAGATATCATGACTATGCATGCGATCATCCTGGGGGACAAATTTGGGTTTTGTAGTAACATTCCCAACACCTCTCTGCACTCCCCTATGCTCCATCAACTGCATACAGCCACATCACATACCCTGAAGGCCCAGAAAACAGAGAAAAACACACACAAAAAGGTACATTTTGAAAAAATTTCCAAGATAAATCTCCTTCATTTCCTTATTCTGAAAGCAGTTGACATTTTTTGCTGGGTTTGAAATAAACAAAAAGCCAGAATTTCCGATTTGAAGGTGGATAATAAAATATTGTGAGAGCTAGCCAGTATGCTACTGGAGGCACAATGAAACACTGTAAGAAAGTCATTGTGTTCATACTGTACTTCAGAGCAGCATTCAGTAAGTTTTGGCATTTTTTTGATGTTTGCGAATACTGTAGAACAAAGTGTCATCTGACGTTTTAAATTCTAGTTTTACAAGCAGCAAGGCTTAAAAAACTCGAGCCAAATAAAACCGGTGGCTTTTGTTGTTGAAAGTCTTGGGTGAATTTTTAGCCTAATTGCAGAGTTAAGAAGAGTTTCTGGTTCTGCTTTGCCGAGGAGTTCAACACAGCACTCAGGAAGTATTGCAGAATCTCTGCCCTGCTGGAACTCGGTGCTACCAGGAGCCACGGGAACTCCGTCTCGTTAGCACCACCAACAAGAAGCTGTAGCATTATTACCATCATTTTAGGGTGAGGCCATGCCCAGAGCCTTCTACTTTGCTCCAAAACCCAATCGCTCCTTTTGTGTTCAAGTCTGCAACCCCAGAGTCCTCCCTCCCCAAAGTGTCCTCATCCACTGGATACAGACCCTCACTCACATCTTCACTGCCTCTTTGGATGAGACTTGCCCTTGCAGGAGGGGATGGAGAACCACCTACAGACACTCCTGACTGTGTCTCAGACAGAGAGGCACTAGTCAAGGTTGGGAACAGCAAGTTCAGGCCTTTCACAGCATTTTGGAACCTTGAAGCTCTTCCTGCATCCATCCTGGGCAAGCGCTGCCATCCCTAGGTTACTGCATCAAACTCCATCACTGACTCTAGCTTCTTTTATTACCCACCTTTGAGAAGTTCCTGATGAGAAAACATTGGGTGCTTAAGACTGCACCATCTCTGGGTACGTGGACCTGAACAGGTTTCAACACTCCAGTTTCATGGCACTGAAACTAGGGCTAGGTGGCAGCTGAGCAGCTCAGCAGAGCTCCCTCAAACCTGCTCCCAAATTAGAGTAAAACTACCCCCTGAGTAAAACTGAGCTTAAACAAACTTTCCATGCTCCCTCAGAGGTATGGAGCTAAAAGTTTTTCTCACAGGTGTAGAAAAAGTACCAGGAGACAAAGTGCTGCCCAGATCAGGGGCCCTGGGTCCTTTTTCCTAGCATGAGGTATCTGAGTGCTTGCTTTTCAATCCAAGGCAAAAGAAATTAGTTTAATTAGCAAGAAGCTAATTGGGTTATTTCTGAAGTCAGAACTGGAGGTTCATTCTAAAGGTCATAAGAAAGGGAAGGCAATAATATTTGTTTTGGAAAGGCAAAAGCATCAGAGCATATGATCTGGGCTAGACATTAGCTGTCAAAAAAAAGCCTTCCAGGCTAAGGGACAGGTGGGCACAATGACAGATTGCCTGAGGAGGTTCCCACAAGTAGGTTAGACACACATTTGTCAGGTAAAACTAACACCGAGTTCACCCTGCCCAGGAGCAGGACAGACCAGATGACCAGACAAGATCTCTTCCCATCTCCATCCAAGGATTTTGCGTATGCTTTTTGACAGCAGCAGGGTGAAAGGGTTTGCTTACAAAACATTTTCAGAAAAAAAACTGTTAGATGTGTAAGAGCATCTCTGAGGACAAGATTAAAAGGAAACCAGCTTCTTCTGACAGCTGACACCAGGAAGGTTTAAATCCTAGTCACTGCAACTACCCGTGGTCTATGAAAACTCCAGTATTGTTTATGTAATCTACAAAGTAAGGGAGACAGAAGTTTTTGCTCTTCCAAATGTCACTGGCTCTCCGCAAAATAAATCTAGTTTCTGGTACCTGAGAAACGCTGCAGCCCACTCCTGCTCCTGGTTCAGCACTCATTGCCATAATCTATTGCACAGATGTAATAGATCTGGTGTTCAAAAATCCATCACATTTCCTGCCAGAGGCTCCAATGCATACAGGCTTTCAAAGCACCTTGCCAGGTAGTTACTTTTTGTAGTGACTCAGTATTTGCCAGCAGCCGCTGCCAAGCATTAGCTCGAGTCTTACCAATAAATTGGAAAGTCAGCACTGCTAATGAAATTCTTCCTATTATCTGAACGATCATCCGACCCAAATCCTGAAGCAAAATTCGAGTGATGCTCACAATGAAGTATCTACCCAAGGTGAACAAGTGGAATCTGTGCTACCCAAGGCAGAACTGGCACCAGCCTTTCTGCCCCCCTTCTCGCACCCAGCCCCGCATCTGTGCTGCGAAATCCTGCTGGACCGGACCTGCCCTATTCACCCGCTTTGGAGACACTTTGTTTTTTACACTTGTGCTTTTGAGTCCAAGATCTCTCAGTATGACCTTGGGAATGAAAATGGCACTGTCTCGTTCCTGTCTTGTGCCAGCCAGGAAGCCCAGCGCCTGCCAAGCGCCGGCCAGACACCGCAGAACATCACAAAGTGCAAGGGAAGTTCTTCCCTTCCACAGCCAAAGCCAAAACAGCCATTTGATAATTAACCACCCGGATCAAGCCAGACAAGCCACGACGACGAAGGCGAAGATTGGTGGGCTCCCTCACACAGGCTGTGCCCCGTGAGGCGGCCAGGAGAAGGTTAGGGGCTGACCCCAGCCCTCGCTTACAGAGAGGGCGGCAGATGTGCTGGGCTTCCCCACAGGCTCCCCCTTGGCTGGCAGATGCTGGCCTCTCTGGGAAAGCGCTAAATGGATTCTGCTGAATCACTGCAGCAGATGGTTCCTAACACCACCTGGATAGCACAGAAAAAAAAGAGAGAGATAAGGATGGTTGGGGAACAGAGAGTACCTAGTGTGTGGGCTGAGTTATCCCCAGGGAGAAGTAACCTGTGGATAAGGTCGTCATTTGAACCTTTGTTTCCACAAATTCCTATGTTATTAAGACTGATAACATCCCTTCCCTGGCAATTTTGACCTCAGGTCTACAACGTATATTGCTTCTAAACTCCCTGGGAAAAGCCTTCAAAACCTCTCAGGATGCCAGAGCCCACCCTCTGCTGCTGGCAAGCGCTGGCAGTGCTGCCCTGCCCAGGCTGCTTTGCCTGGCAGCAGCACCAGCCTTCATCCCTGCCTGCACCAAACTCCTCTTGGTGGCATGGGTCACAGACAAGGCTCATGCATACAGGGTCCGAGAATATTATAACAGGGGTTTTAGGGTGTTTGGTGGGTTTGTTTTTAAAGCCAGGTTGGCAAGTACCCTTCTTTTCTGCAACAGATCATTTTGCAAGGGCAGAGGAGCCAGCTGTGTACAGAAGCGTGCAGCTGTATGAGAGGAAATAACAAACAGGAAACAGGTAACAATAACCAACGTGCTTCTCACTCTCCTCCTGTTCAACAGCATTAGCCTTTTTTTATTTTTAAATTGAGATGAAAAGAGCTAACTAGGAAGAGAGTAGAGAGCTACGGCACATACACAGAGGGCGCACGCTTGGAAAGCGCTCAGCATCCTTCTGCAGCAGCTCAACTCCACATATGAAAAGTAAGGAACCAGGATCCTTTGGTTTGGTTGTTACGGAAGACACCTCACTGCACAAAGTTCCTCTATCTGAGGCACTTCCAGCAAAAACAAAGTCATTTGAGACAAAATGTTCTCCAGGCAGGTCACTTGCAGACCTCTTCACAATTCCTCCTCCTCCCAAGACAAGGCATTTTCACACAACAACTGCACCGTAGGCTCAACTCTGTTCCACTTGAGCCCAGCTTTGTCCTACATAGGCTGATTTTGCTGGGTCACACCTGCCACTGATTTCCTCAGACAACAGCTGCTGGGTTATGTTCTGCTGTGCACCTTCCTCAGCAAAATGGCACGGAAAGATACAGGCAAGCGAAGCTCCGGGTGGTATGACCCAACCCTGAGCACCCGTAGAAGCTGGATGGTGACAGTACTACCCAAGCTGGGTAATACAATGAACCTTCTATTCCTCAACCCCAACCTACTTCTCATGGGAGACCTGCCTTATTAACATGCTTAGGGGCTTATTTAAACTGCAAGAATCTAATTTAAGCAATAAATACGATCCAACTGCATAGTGCTTCCCACAACGTAGGATCCAAAAGCACCAGGGACCTCACCTGGTGACATCTCCACAGGTCAGCATGAACTCTCCTCAGTGGCTGGGAGGCACTTGGCCCAAAACCACCCTCCACCACCCAAGCTAGGATAAAGTCACTCTTCTATGGTCTCCAGCTGCACAGTGGCATTTGGCCAGATGCATCCGGATATCCACAGCCACCCCTGTATGCACCAAGCCCCAGACCACCTCCAGAAGGCACTTAGCACTTCAAAACAACAGCTAAAAATAAATAAATTCATTTCACAACACTCACCCCAAGGAGAAGCAGGCTGTGCAAGGGCACCAGGAACCCAAGCTGCTGGCAGTGGTAGGACTGACCCTTGCCAACACAAGGAGCATATTACGTTCTGCAACTCTGGAAGATGACAGCCCTTGCAGCCTGGGATCAGGACAGCAGATGCTCCTGGGGGTCATCCCCTTTCCCACATGGGAAGGGCAGGATTGCTCCCAGCATACCCATCAGCCGGCAGGCAGTGAATCCTGCCTAGAGGGATCCCATTGCTTGCCCGGTACGTATGCACCACATATCCCCCTTTTCCAGGATCTGCTGAGTGGCCTGGTTTCTTCTCAAAGCTTTTTATATTTCACATTCCTAAGATTTAATTATGTTATCAGAACAACAGGCACCAGGATTTGGAGTGCCAGAATTCACATTAGCAATTGCTATCAACAAAGAAAATGGGCACAGCTTGCCCATGCCAGAGTAGATGTGGGCTGCTCTCCTCAATCTCCTCGCAGTTATTTATAGACTGTTTGCAGCCACCTCCTAGGTTTAGCTTCAAGCTCGCTTCTTTCTGAGCACACTTCTCCCTCAAAGAAAAACCTTTTTACCTCCCCCTTCCCTAGCACAGCACCCAGATTTGGACATATTTAGTTAATTTTTGGGGGCAGATGGGATAGAACACCTTCGAATCTTCTGTACACTCCACAACGGCAGAAAAGAATGAAAGAAGAAAGCACCATAATTAAGAAGCTGCAGGGACACTGATCCCCCCAGGGTAGAAAAAGATAAAATTTAAAAAAAAAAATTCAAAATTATAGCTCCCAACACCTCACCACACCATAGCCAAGAGGATGCAGGACCATTGCACATCTCAGCCATTCCACCTTCCCCACAGATGGGGATGGAGGCACAATCTCCATGAGGCAGGACACACGCTTGAACGCAAGGAATACCTATTTTGAGATGATTGCAAAGCAGCTACATGATAGCAGGAGGGGAGAGAGAGCTGTGCCTCCACACCAACATTAACTGTAATTTGCCCATCCCTCAACCAGCACCATTTCAAGGCAGCCTGATTCTGCCAGGACGCTTCACCTCCAAATAATTCAGGAACACAGACGATTCACATAGTACAGGTGCAAACCTACCCACCAGCTTGTCTTCCTCCCCTGAGCAGCAGCTGGCACAGGCAGCTCACATCTTCCTCCCAATCCCAGCTCCC